>NC_141135.1:144846978-145089143 GCF_053477565.2 Lygodium microphyllum | reverse complement strand
AATAGTGGTAGATGGGTCTCCACCACTCTTCATATTACCCATATCAACCATTGCCTACCATATAACGTGTGGTCTGATAACATTCCCCACAAGCGACCACGTCCCGTCTTGTTATCAAGAGCAACATCTGGACTAGGACCACAATTGAAGAGGAGGTCCTCTTCATAAGCAAAATTAGCTAAGGAATCCGCAAACTGATTCCAATAACGTGGAATGAGCTGAATAGATATGCTCTCAAATTTATCAAGTAGGGTTATAACAGTGCCATGATACATACAAAGGATGGGATTCTGGACTATATATGTCCCATTGAGCTGATTTAAGATCAGTTGGGAATCCCCTTTACCAACAACCACCAAATACCACTTATCTTGGCAATATTCAGTCCCATAATCAAGGCTTTATACTCTGCCATGTTGTTAGTTAATCCTACCCCGAGATAAATAGCTAATTTCATTGTAACTCTACATCGGGGATCTCAGATAACTACTCTAACACCCCCTTTTTTATTAGGCCCCCTAGACGCTCCATCAAAGTATAGCGTGTATGTCCATAATGGTTTACATAGCTAGCCATCAAGAACTCCCCTAGACGCTCCATCAAAGTATAGCGTGTACGTCCATAATGGTTTACACAACTAGCCATCAAGAACTCCCCTAGATGCTCCATCAAAGTATAGTGTGTACATCCATAATGGTTTACACAGCCAGCCATCAAGAACTCCCCTATTCGTAATTATGATAGTCAAAATTCAACATATTTAGAGGATGAACTGATGGCTCCATCCCATCTTCTCCATTAAACTCAATAGGGATGCTTGTCAAAATCTGCAAACAGTGATGGTAGAAAACTTTAATCTCCCACACAAAGGTACTGCCTTCTTGCTCAATCACTTTGTATCCTTTGCTCCATCAGATAAGCTTCCCTTGATGATATCTTTGCTTGAGATATGGGTGCTTCAAATAAGGGATTAACCGCCCCATCAGCTAGTTTAAGCTCTCCTACACGTCTCAAATCAACCCCATCATAGACCTGCAACGCATTTATCACGTTAGCATATTAAAAAATAATAAGGTTTAGTCTTATTAAGATTAACCTTATTCTTAAATTCCACTCCCTGTATATTAGCTAATAAAGCTGTGGACTTATTTTTACCTAACCGAACTATCTTGTAAGGGCCATCCCATCTAGGTTCTAGCTTTCTTGGAAATAGCTTCCTACATGCATCGTAGTATAGAACTAACTGCCGTTTCTTAAAGGTATATTTATTTGCTTTTAGATCATGCAACCTCTTCATCCGACGTTTAGCCACCTCATGGTGCAACAAACTTTGTAATTTAAGTTCATCCAAGTGGGCTATAGTCGTAAACCGCTCAAATAGGGCATCTTCATCACCCAAAGAGTAATTGATTGCAAATCTAATGGTCGGCAACTCGATTTCTAAGGGTAAGAAACACTCCTCCCCATAAACTAATTTGAATGGGGTGTAGCCAGTGACTCGCTTAAACATCATGTTATATGCCCAAACCGCCACATATAATTTTGTATCCCAGTCCTACTTCTTTTCAGAGACTACTTTGGATAGGATACCCACAAGCTGCTTATTGGTAGTTTCAACTTGTCCATTTGCTTGGGGATTATACTGGGTCGTCTTATTATGCTTAATTTATCATGCTTCAATCAAGCTTTTAATCACCTTGTTCAAGAAATGGATTCCATGGTCCGATACTGTTTTCTTTGGTGGACCAAAACAATAGATGATCTGCTCAAGTAGGAAACTGGCAGTCTCTTTTGCATTGCCCTACCTCGTCGCCCGTGTGTCTAACCACTTTGTAAAGTAATCAATTGCTACTATAATGTGTCTTTTCTAAGTAGTAGATGATGGG
Organism: Lygodium microphyllum; assembly: GCF_053477565.2. Lineage (NCBI taxonomy): Eukaryota > Viridiplantae > Streptophyta > Polypodiopsida > Schizaeales > Lygodiaceae > Lygodium > Lygodium microphyllum. The sequence goes on along the minus strand of NC_141135.1, from coordinate 145,087,257 downwards.
GTAATAGGTCTCACAAAATCGATATCCCACTTCTCAAATGGAAGGGTAGCCATAATCAGCGTAAGTGGACACTTTCTATTCTCTCTATTGTCATGTCTTTGACATGTATCACATCTCTTGACATAGTCAAATGAATCCTAGAAGATGGATGGCCACCATTATCCAGCTCTTAAAGCCTTCTGTGCCGTCAATCGCCCAGCAAAGTGCCCTCCACAAGTGGAGTCATGGTACTCTTCCACTATAAATGGAACCTCATCGGGCATCACACATTGGCGATAGATATCATCAACACCCTACCTATACAATGTTCCTACGATCAAGGAAAATTTCAATGCCTGCTATTTAATTTTCCTCTTCTCTAATTTTGATAAAGTAGCTCCAGTCTCTCCCCCGTAGAAAGATAGTGCATTATAGCAACATACCACGAGGGAATACACGCCATATCAATCTTGAACAAAGTTTCCATATCACTTCCTTCAGCCAAGACCTCTTTTGGCTCTCCTAAATCCACAAGACACTCTACAATGCCTTGTAGCTTTGGTGGCTTGCTCTTAATCTCGTAATTGAATTCATGCAAAGTGATTAGCCACTTTGCTAAATGATCAGGCAACTATAACTTATTCAACAATAATCAAAGCCCTTCTGCCTTCATATACAAAACCACCTTCTCATAAAGAATGTAGTGCCTCAACTTTTTGGTTGCAAATACCATCGCAAAGCATAACTTCTCCATATAGTTGTAGTTAATTTTCGACAGGCCCAACTTTCGACTAGAAAAAGCTATCAGATGGTACCACTTCTCCTCCCAAATTTGGGATAAGCAACAACTAATACTATACATCGTTGCTGTTGAAAATATATCGAACATTTTGCCCCTTTTAGGTGCTTTTAAAATAGATGCTTTGGCAAGATCCTCCTTCACATTGTCAAAAGATACTTTGCAAGCATCATTCCATGCAAACTCATAGTTAAAGGATAATAGATTTGTCAATGGAAATGTTCTTTGTGCCAAGGCATTGATAAACCTCCAATAATACCCTACCAATGACAAAAAGCTATGCACTTCCTTTGGAATACATGGCAGACTCATGGTGACTATGACCTTGATCTTTTCAAGGTTAGTCACAATCCCTACAGAACTGACCACATGGCCTAACAATAGCCCATAAGGCACTCCAAAGATGCACTTCTACGAGTTGAGAGCTATGTAAAATTGTTTGCAACGCTCAAAACACTTCCGCAAAATAATCAACTGTCTTTCTCTTACGGTGGCTACCCCTAGGTCATCAATGAATACTTTCAACTCCTCGGGGGAGATGTCACCAAAGGTCTTGTCGGCTGTCCTTTGCCACAAATTGGCTGCATTACATAACCCAAATGCCATTGCATGGTATGCAAAGGTACCGAAGACAATAATAAATGTCATTTTTAGCTTGTCTTGCTCAGCAATCACCATTTGGTTATACCCTGCAAAGCAATCCATGAATGAATATATTTTCCTACCTACCAATTGATCCAAAATTTGGTCAATAAACGGCAACGAGTAGTAATCTTTAACAATCTATTTATTTAGCTCTCTAAAGTCTACACAAAGATAGATTTGATTATTATTATTCTTTCTAATCACAACTGGTGAACACCATTCAGTATACTGAACTTGGAAGATCAAACTTGCCTTCCACAACTTCTGAAGCTCTTCAAACAGCCTGTCCCTTAGTTCAAAAGGCATGTGCCTTACTTTCTGATGTATAGGGTGGGTACCTTCCTTTACAAGAATGGTATGCACAGCGAGACTGGGAGGAATACCCCTAACTTCATCATAGCTCCAAGCAAAGATGTCGCAGAACTTCTGAATCAGGGACACATAGTCCTCTCTCTCTTTCAAATTGAGCATGGAACCTAATTTAATTGGTTGCAAATCATTAGGCGTGCCAAGGTCCAACTCAATAACGTCTGCATCTCTTATTCGATCTTGAGGCTCTATCAGCTCATTCAAGGTTATCTGATAAATATCCTCTGTAGTGGACCCTTCTTTAGATCCATCACTCGATGATGTCTCACTACCAGATGGATCATCTACTGTTTCTAGTTCAGTGGAGGATAATGGAGCTCTCTCACTCTAAGGATACTCAGGTAAGCATCCACTATTACATGATGGGCATCGCGACCTAGAATCACTCGACCAGCAGGTATATCGACTTGATAGTCTATCCATAGAATCCATGGTTTGCCTAGCAAAACTCAATAGCCAGGATGTCCTATAAACCTTATCACCCTAAAGTCCAGATAGCATTCCACGCTCGCAACTATAACGTGGACTTTAGTGATGAAACCTTCCAATTGTCTTAGACTATCATCAGTCATCCTAAGAAGTGTGGAGCTGTCTTTTTGGATCTCTAGATCTAACCTCTCCAGCAAATCTGAACTCATGATATTGGTGGAGGATCCAATGTCCACGATAGCGTGCTCCACTAACATTCCATCCACATATGCTGGAACCCTAGGGCAATGCTTTTCAACATGATCGAACCAATCTTCTCCCACTCTAGCTATGCCCAAAGGTTCTACAAAATATACCCAATACATAGGATTTTATTGAATTCCTTGCATACTCCTGGAAAAAGTTTAATCAATTGTAGGAGATTTACGTCTGGTTTAACTTTGCAAAGAGAACTTGCCAGATCAAAGTTGTGGTAGTTAGCCAAAGTTTTCTTCTCGTGCAAAATCATTCTCTCCTTTGATCTTTCAATTGGCTTTGGTGCCTCTTTTTTAGCCTTTACCTTCTTTCTTGGCAATCCTTTATCCTTCTCGAGATCAACTTTACTATAAACACGTCTTAAAGGTCCACCTTCCATATCAGGATTTAGGACTTGCTTTTCACCCTCTTTGATCTTTTGACCTCTTGTTACGGCTTGCAGATTAGAATTTTCAGCATCATTGACATATACGGCCTCAATAAGGTTGACTCCACTGCCATGAGGCAACTCCTCTACAGTAGCCTTTCCTCGTTGCAGTATTTGTCTTGGTCCCTCATCTTGCTGGAGATTATTCCCTTGTGCACGATGGTTAATTGGACCTGGTTGTTTACTCCCTTGTTGGAGAGAACTGATTTTACTCCAACAGGTAGTAGCTAAGTGGCCAGACTTTCCGCAAATATCGCATTTGACATTCGGGCAATTCCTAGGAAAATGTTGGCCACCACACCACTTACAGCTGAATCTTAAGGGGGCACCCTCTTCAAGGCATCGACTCCCTATCAAATTCTACTGCTTCTTAAGAAAATTGACATCCACAGCTATTTGTATGTATTGTTTAGAAATCATATCGATATAGTGCTTCATCATGTCCTTAACTTCACCAAGGACATTAGAGGCACTTGACTCATAGCCGCGATCATCTATCTATTGTCCCATCGGTCTAACTACTTGATTAGGAATTGGCCGCTGACCTACTGGGACAATATTAGGATTCATTGTTTGGCTTCCACTACTATTTAGTGAGGCCGCTTGACTAGCCATGGACATAGTCATGCTAGGAGGAGCGGGTAACATAGGCAAATTCGGCATGATACTCCCCTCTTCCATTCATGTTTACATCTTAACTCCCGTTGGTTAAGGCCAAATTATTACCATTCCAATTTATCCTTGCTGCATAAGCCGCTTGCAAGCGCAAATCTACTCCTTCTACTTAGGCAATAACAATGTCAATGTCGGCCAAAGCAACACTACTAAGCTGCACTTGGATATTAAAATCCAATCCATGTAGGGAATATAAGTATTAAGTTTGCAAAGAACTTGCTTTAGTTTCTTGGCATAGGCTCAAACATTCTCATTTGGCTCTTGGCATGTTACATTCAAAAGACGCAACCAATATTGTCCACCCTTTCCACGAGCAAACTCTCTATTGAAAGCCATAAAGAGTTGGGCATTGCTAGTTATGGTTCCGACTTCTAGACCATGATACCATACTGCCGCTCTTTCTTTTAACGTCATATTGAAGAACATCATTAGGTGTCCTTCATCTTGGATTCGATAGTTGAACATGAGCATTTGAAACTCCTTAATATGGAGTTCTCCATCTTCTTTTGCTAACCCATGGAAAATGGGCAAAGGTGCTCCTAATGCCAGTAAATCCGGTGTACTTGCTGGAATTGAGATGGGCTGTGCCATGGCTACAACCGGATTGACAACGGGAGTTTGTGTAGGTACAACTACACCCCCACTTGTTGTGGGTTGATTAACTAAAAGAAGGGAAATACCAAGACTTCCACTTGCACTCAAAGGGCTGCTTGTGACACAAGTTACTAGAACCACTGCTGCTTATGCGTAATGGGCTGCTCCTTTAAGGAGAATAGCATCTTACAATCTCCAACCGTCGTCTAGCCCTCTCAGCATGTTCTGCTTTTTGTATTTTGGCTTGACGGTCCTTCTCAAAGGACATAAACTGAATATTTGATCCCTAGAAACCCTAGATTCGAGAACCACCACTTGTTGGTGGCTCCCAGATGACACACCTAAAACAGGCCAGCAATGGCTATAGCACTAGCCAGACCTCTAACATGCACAAGACAACCCCATGGCCTCGTGGTCAGGAGCGTGTACAGGACACATTGCCCTGCCATCATACATATATTTTGTGTTTGTATCGTGTTTTGTAGTTCAACCCCTAGCCCTCTCTAAAACTGCTCAGAAGGAGACCCTACACATTTTGGTGTAATTCACCACATAGACCAACATAGGAGGCACCCCTCAGCTAATTATTGCGGCCCACCGCGACTCTCCTACACCTTGGGGATTGGCCCCTCGGTGTATCACTAACATATATAACACATATAAAATAGAATCCGCTTTTGGTACCAATATTATATCATTCCAGGAATGTACCAGTCCTCACTTACTTGTCGCCTTGGACCCACTATCTAGACCTACAGCTTGGGTGCCTTACTCTCTCCAACGTGGGTCATTTATACTTCAACCAATTGCTATGCATGCAAGGAATAGATACCATGTGTATATGATTTATTTTGTGCACAAACAATTATGGTATAAAATCAGCCTATGTGTAATGCAAAAACAACTCTTTTAATGAATTTTCACTAATACACAATGATGCGTTGTAGGAACCTAGCACCAAGGCAAACCTCGTGCTGCTAGATCCATTATTTATAAATAAATCGTATCCTAAATATTATGGATAAAGAGAACAATTAGACTTTTTATTATTTCAATGTTTAAACTATTGTATAACTTCATTCTCCCCCTCACCGTTTAAATTTTGTTGTGGCGCATAGGTGTAGAGGGTTTTTATGTCATTTTTGGTATGTAAAAGTAATAAATACGCACTTTAACACAAAGGACAAGGGCCAAAATGAGGCTTAACCTCATGCTTCAACCCCGTCATACATTCATATACATAGATTTTATTTTTTTCAAACGCAAGAAACCCTTTTTTTTATTTTTTTTTTATTTTTTCTATTTTTTAAATATAAAAGAGGTATTTTTTTGTTTTTTATAATGATTAATCTTTTGAACTGAAACTCGGTATTTTTCCTTATTTTATCCCATGTCCACTCATTTTTTTCCACTCAAAATCAAAGAAACTATCAATTTCCATCAAAATTTGCAGTTTTTCAAGTTTTGAAAATTTATAATTGATGTAAATCAATACGAGTTCTATATAGCAGTGATTGCAGCCCTCAAACATAATACAAGTAACATTCAAATAAAATTTTAGCCCATGTGCACACCATTTAGACCATGAACAATAAAAAACAAGCAAAATTCTTTCATAAAATAGAGCGCATCGCCTTTTTGCATGTTTCAAGTTTCTTGAATAATTAAGTGGGACTGTGTACCCACAAACCAACCATGGATTTCAACATAGATCTTTAGCCTTTAGCCTCTTGGAACGATCCGGTGCCTCTCGGACAAGCATCCATTACCTGATTCTCTTCTTGATTCTTGCCACATGAAGTTCCTCTATGCAGGAGAGAGAAGGAGGAGAGAGAAACACTGGTTTTTATCTCCTTGCTCAGTGTATCATTCCTTGCATGGTCTGGAGCAATCGGAGGTGCAAAGAATCTTCATTTCACAGCCAGGAGGGTTTCTCTCCATTTGCCCGATCAAAAATTGCTTTTAAAAAAAGGGAAAAAATGGGGCGTCGAAAAAATGACCCCCCCCCAATGGCGTTTCATTTCTTGAATTTGCTATAAGTTTAAGCAAGCTTAAGCTTTTAAATCCAAAATATCTAGTTCATGCCTTTTGCTTTCACACATTCAACAAGTGGTTTTTTTTCAGTTTTGAGGGGCAAACGACATCAGAATCGAGATCCGTCTAGACGGGTTGTTCCGTGACGTTGAAATCTACAAAGCTAGGCCTTGTCTCACTCTTCCCAGCTTCCAGATCCAGTAGTTGCTTCACAACCCCAAACCTTGTGGGGATTAAATGGGGGATCAAACGACCTTGGAATGGAGATTCGAGACTTGCATTGGATTCTTGAAGTCGTTTTGCATCTAGGTAAACTCCAGCTTGGCCATCCGCTACCATTTGATTTCCATGAAAATAAACGCTAGCACTTTAGGGACTTGCCGCTTAAAATTGTACTGATTGCCACTGCCATCTTTGACGAAATCTTTTTTTTCCCCTGAAATCTAGAATTTTTGGCTATTTTTAAGCACTTCTGGGCATAAAAAATCATCTGTCACCTCAACTAACACATGATATATCCATTTGACAATTTTGTCATGTCCCCTATATTTTTCTTTTGTACCATCGTGTTAGTATTTGGTTTTTCTGTACTTAATAGGAGCCGGGCTGTTACCTAGTCGCCTTGCTTTTTTCAGTCGTGGATTTTTCTCTTCTCCTGACATTCATAAATAGATGATTGAAGCTACTACTTTGACAGATTTCCAAAAAGGCCAACTCAAGGAGTTAGACACTAAAGTAGCTAGCTACCTTGGAAGTTGAGAATGTGTGTTTAACTAAAGAAAAGAATGCAGCTCTTGAGGACATGATAGAGTCAACTTGTAAGTTGGGACTTGTGAGAGCCAATTGTAGCATTCCCAAGACATTGTTAAATCCCAGAAGAAGCGTATTGAAGAGCTTAATAAGAAAATTGATACTCTACTAAGGTAGAATGCCTTCAGTAGTGAATGAATTGTGTGCAAGATGACTTTACTCGTTATGCTGAATTGGTGTTACTTCCCCCTCCTTCTAGATTAAGTATAATCAATAGTGGTTTGCCTTGTATATTTCCTTGAGCAATGTGGATTTGGAACCTCTAGAGAATGGGTGGTCAAATCTATGGTCTGCAGATTTGTTGAGACCTATCTTTGATAGATTTGTGGATGAGCTAGTTTCACATGAAACCCAATTACTGGTTCTTCTTGATGTTCCCAATCAACAGCAAATGCATGCATTTAAAGGATGGTATGAGAGAGCCAGAAAAGTTATGTACTGGCTGTCTATCAGTATTTTAGACTCTATGATTGTGCATATTCAAGATGCAAGTACGCCAAAGGAGGCATGGGATACTTTGTCAAAAATGTATAGCACAAATACGCAAGCCAAGAAAATGCAGCTCAAGCAAGAGTTGCACAATGTGCAAAGAGAAAGTATGAGCATCAATGACTACCACATGAAGGCGAAGAAGATTGTAGATGCACTTGCTTCCATTGGGTCGCCAGTGGAAGATGATAATTTAGTTTCTGTGACCTTGAATGGTCTAGGAAAGGATTATGCACAATTCCGAACATCCATTTTTATCCGTGAAAGATTTCCTGATTTTGAGGAGTTGGTTGCTCTTCTAATTTCTGAGGAGCAGAGAAATGGTGGTACATCTTCTTCAGGAGGAACTTCAAAAGAAGCTGTCTTCTATTCAAATGCTGGAAGAGGTAGAGGCAGAGGTAGAGGAGACTAATCTAGAAGCCATGGTAGAAATCAGAATATGTAGCAAACTCAAGAAAACCAGTCCTATGGAGGAGGATGTGGTAACTCTAGAGGTAGGGGGAGCCAAAGAGGTTGTGGTGGATGGCAAAGAGGGCAAAATGCAAACAGCAATGTTGAATGCTACTACTGTGGTAAAATGGGTTATATGGCTAAAGACTGCTACAAAAAGCAGAATGACATCATGAATGGTAAATTGAAACAAGGGAATTATGCATCTTCTAGTAGAAAGGGTGATGACAGAAATGAGCATTTGTTTATGGTGTAGCACATGACCAATTCTGTGACAAGTGCAGAAGAAAGCAACAATGTGTGGCATGTTGACTCAGGTGCATCAAACCACATGACAGGTCATGCAGAATAGATGCAGGATGCAAGGAAAATGGAAAAACCAGTATTTGTGGAGACTGGTGATGATATTGCACATCCTATTGTGCAAATTGGAAAATTTCATTTGTCTATGCAGGATGGAAAAAAGAAATACCTATCGGATGCATTTCATGTCCCGAATATCACCAAGAATCTGGTTTCTATTGGTCAAATGGTTGAGCAGGGCTTGCAAGTCAAATTTAATCCTCATGGATGCTTTGTTGAGGATATGAAAAATAAAGGTTGCTTGATAGCAAAAGGAAAGAAGAAGGGCAGAATGTTTACGTTGGATGCAGACATACCTGAATTGAGTGTAGCAATGTTTGCACATGGGACCGGTGTAGTTGCAGATATTGATATCTGGCATAAACGCATTGGTCATGTTAATGTACAACGACTTAAATCAATGCAAGCCCAAAATATTATTGCACGATTGCCTAAATTCAAGGTTGCCGAAATGCATAAGGTATGTCAAGCCTGTCAATTTGGAAAACAGGCAAGGAAACCATTTCCTAGACATGTTCAAGAGAGTAAGAAGCCATTGGAATCAATCCACTCTTATGTGTGGACTAATAAAGTTGTATCTATTGGAGGCTGTCATTATTTTGTCACTTTAATTGATGACTATAGAAGAAAAGTTTGGGTATATTTTATGAAAAAGAAAAGTGAAGTTTTTGGGTATTTCAAAACTCTTAAAGCTATGGTTGAAAAAGAAACAGGCCTGCAAATAAAATGCCTAAGGTCAAATTGAGGGGGAGAGTACCTCTCAAATGAGTTTGCAAGGTTCTTGCAGGAGCATGGCATAAAGCAGCAATATTCATGTAGTCATATCCCATAGCAAAATGGAATTGTAGAAAGAAAAAACAGGCATATTGGAGAGGTATATCGTGCCATGTTCAATGAAAAAGGCATGCCAGAATTTTACTGGGCTGAGGCAATTGCTACAGCAGTCTACATAATGAACATGACTCCCACTGCATCAATACATGGCATGACTCCAGAGGAGAGGTATACTGATAGGAGACCGGATATTTCTCATTTGAAATTTTTTTGTTGCATTGCCTATGTTCATGTGCCAGATGAGTTGAGATCCAAGTTGGATCTAAAAGCTTAGAAGTACATCTTTATTGGTTACTCTCTGTAGTAGAAAGGGTATAGATGCTATGACCCTTCTACTCGTAAGTTTACAGTGAGCAGAGATGTTGTTTTTGATGAGATGAGTAACTGGTATAAACTAGTAAATGTGATTGATAATGTAGATGCACAAAATGGTAATGCTGCACAGAATTCACAGCAGCAGTCACAAGATATTAGTGGATGTGGAGTGTCCTCTAGTGGTAGTTCACATTCTTCGCCATGGAAAGGCAGATTGAGATCAGGAGAATCTTCTCAAAGCAATGCAGATAGTGGTATATAGGTATCACGAAAAGGAAAAGAGAAGGTAGATCAGCCCATGTTTGATGTGAATGCAGGTCACTCTTATGTGGATGGTGAATCCAGTGGCTCAAAACAGAGCATTGATGATGAGTTGGGTATTCCTTTTGTTGTTATACCTGGACCGGAGTAAGGAAGACCAGGAATGTTTTGAGAGCACCTGGAAGTGAGCCTACTTTGCACAGGTCTATCAAAGCTAGGTATCCTATGCCTATATAGTCAAAGTGATATAGGAACTAGAACCCACTTCTTTAGAATATTCACTATGCCTATATAGTCAAAGTGATATAGGAACTAGAACCCACTTCTTTTGAGCAAGCCATGGGAAAAGAAAAATGGGAGAAAGCCATGGATGAAGAAATGGATGCTTTGGAAGTAAATGCTACATGGAAATTGGTACCTTTGCCTAAAGATAAGAATGCAATTGGTTGTAAGTGGGTTTATAAGGTGAAGCACAATGCAAATGGTTCTGTGAACAGATACAAGCAAGATTAGTAGTCAAGGGGTATGCACAAACATATGGCATTGATTATGAAGAAACATTAAGTCTGGTTGCAAGGATGGCAACCGTAAGAGCAGTCATTGCTATGGCTGCATCAAAGGGATGGTCTTTACATCATATGGATGTAAAGAATGCCTTCTTGCATGGGGATTTGCAAGAAGATACCTATATGGAGCAGCCACCAGGTTATGTGCATGCTATTCATCTTGAGTTTGTTTGCAGGTTGAAGAAAGCCTTGTATGCTTGAAGCAAGCACCTAGAGCATGGTTTGACAAGATAGGACAGTATCTTTTCACTATTGGCTTTCAGATTTCCAAGCCAGATTTATCACTTTATGTGAGAAAAACAGAGAAAGATATTATGTTGCTAGTCATTTATGTTGATGATTTGATCATCACATATGATAGTGATGAAGATATCCTTCATGTGAAAATGCTATTGAAGCAGAAGTTTGAGATGAAGGATTTGAGAGAGCTGCGTTATTTCTTGGGCATTGAGGTGATCAGATCACCAAGTGGGATACGGCTCTTGCAGAGACAGTATGGATTGGACATGTTGTCCAAATATGGGATGACAGTTTGTAAGCGTATTTCAGTTCCTTTGGAGCAGAATGTGAAGCTGAGGGCAGATGCACGTGAGCTTCTGGAAGATTTTACTATGTACAGACGCATAGTAGGAAGTTTGATTTATATGACTATTACTAGGCCAGATTGGAGCTATGATGTTGGATTGGTAAGTCAATTTATGCAGGCTCCAAGGAAACCGCATTTGGATGCGGCTAGACGCATACTCAGGTAGTGGACTATTTTATGAGACTGGGGTTTTGATATAGTTGCATGGATACACTGATGCTGATTAGACTGGTAGTATTTCTGATAGACGATCTACCAGTGGATATGTGTTCTCTTTTGGGAGTGCTGCAGTCACTTGGAGCAGTAATAAACAGCCTATAGTTGCCTTGTTGAGCACAGAGGCTGAGTACAGGGGTGCAGCAATGGCTGCATGTGAGGTAGCTTGGTTGCATAAGCTACTTTATGATATGCATCAGCCTACAAATGGGCTAGTTGTCATTTATTGTGACAACATGAGTAGTATACACTTGGCAAATAACCCATGGAAAATAACCCAGTCTATCATGCTAGAACAAAGTACATTGAGGTGCATTATCACTATGTGCGGGAGAGGGTTTTACTAGGTCTTATTGATCCAGTTTATGTCAGCACAGAGAATCAGATAGCTGACATATTCACGAAGGCATTGGACACAGAGAAGCTGCGCAAGTTTAGAGACGTGCTTAGTGTGCAGGAATTGGGATTGAGCTCGAGGGGGAGTGTTGAGATATCAAGCTCCACTCGTGATATGTAGGGGTGACCGTTGTGCATTTATGTCACTGACTTGTTAGTTGCAGATGCGGTTGGTACACCGCCCATGAATAATAGCTAGATGATAGCTAATCTTATCTACTCTAGTTTGTGGCTCAGTTAGTATGCCACCTTAGTTAGTTGAGTTTGGTTTGAGACCCATATATAGGGTTCTTCTATTTCTCTATACTAGAGTTCTTTTTGGCTTACACAACTAAGAAGATGAAAATTTTTTTTAACCTCCACCTTTGTGTGTATTCCCCCATTGTGTAAGTGAGAAAGCTACAAGTGAGACTCCTTCCTTCTCTCCCACAATCTTAACATATACGGTCTCTTTGCGACTGGTGCAGCTCCTAGCACCAGCTTGATTTCGTGGTCAACTTCCCTCCAAGGAGGAAGTTCTGTCAGCACCTCAGGAAATACGTCTGCGTATTCCTTTAACCATGACGGTTCTTCCCTAGATTCTTGATTCTGATCTAGCTTATTCAGTTTAATCAGATAGACATGAAGGCCCTTTCTAACTCCTTTTATAATCCATGTTGCTTTTGCTAGTTGTATTTTTGGCTTACTAGCCTCTCCTTGAGTTGTAACTAGTTCCCCTTCAGAATTTCAGAAGGAGACTTGGCCCTTTCCACAGTGGATGTGGGCATCATTGGGTATTAGCCAATTCATTCCAAGCAAACATTTGTGGACACCTAGGTTCATTACCCTGAATCTCACCGAAGTCGGCTTCCCACCCAGTAGAAATTTCACCTTAGCAGTTTGCCTAGTACAAGAGACCTCACAACCATTTGCCAATTCCACAAGTAAAGTAGGTGCGTCTATTGTGACCCTTCTTAATCTGATGGAGTTTGGATCACCGAGAATTGGCGATTTGGACCCTTCTTGCAAAGAGCGGCATGAACCGTTGCCCTCTCAATGTCAGCATCCATGGATGAATCCTCTTCGTCGCCCAACTCCTTGTTGGAAACACTGGAGGTTCTCCCTTTGGCCATGATTGTGGCTCCTTGGAATTTCCCTTGGCATTGTCCTCTGCTAAGCTTGGGACACTGCCTCTTGAAGTGTCCGGGCTCGTTGCAATGGAAGCAATGTAGATTGCGGTCGTTACCTCATGTAGGAACAAAGTTGTTGGCATCGTTGGTCCTAGCTTTCTTCCTTTGTCCTTGATTCTGACCCTACGCTCTCTTAGTCTCAGCCCTATAAATTCCCTTGTTCTAATCCCTGCAAGGCTAAGTCCTATTGTTCCTTGGCTTGGTCTGCACCTCCTGTATTATTGGTGCAGCTCGAATGAGTGCGTCTTGTAGGTCCGTTGGCCGCATTGATTCCAAGCGAGTGTTTATGGGTGGATTTAACCAAGCACAAAACTTTGACACCTATTGTGTCATATCCATTTGTGGTGCATACTTTAAGAGAGAGATGAACTTTGAATAATATGCATCAAGGGATAGTCTGAGCTGCTTCAATTCATAGAATTCGTTCATCTTTTGTGCGGTAGGTAGGTGGCAGATACCTCCCTCGCACAACTTCCTTAAGCTTCTCCCAAGTGACTGTTCCTTCCAAGATCGCTTGGTCTCTGCACCATTGTTTCCATCAAAGTCTTGCTTCGCCTGTAAGCTTAAGTTTGGCGAGTATAGCTTGGTTAGCATATGCAGTTCCTGCTGCCTCAAAATAGTCTTCCATCGACTCGATCCAGATCTTGGCGTCAGCTTGAACAATCCTTCCCTTGCCATCGAACTCAGGTGGCTAGATTTGTTTGAGAAGGAACTTTTTCTCTTGAATCACAACTGTGCTTAGTGTAGGGGTCGGACTTGGAACCTGCACTTGGGGTTGCGCCTAAACAATAAGATTCTTTATGTTAACAACTTATCCCTCCTCATATCACAGTATTATGACTTGCACAGCTTTTAGCCAAGTGACCTAATCACTTAACTCCTTTGCCAATATTTACAATCAGGATAGACAATAGTAAGAAGTCTTATTTATTCATGAGGACATAGCCCTTTGAGTACATTTATTTTGGGAAAATAGAACAAGCTAATTGGTATATCACTTTAAGAAAAATAGGATTGTGTTACAATTGGTTACAGGGACTGAGTAATAGTATGGAGTGGGGTCATGGATTTTCAGGAAATGATAACTCATAGGAAGCTTGGGGTATCCCTTCCTTTGATACCCGTTCTTCTCATAGGGCCCTAGCACTTTGATTCTGTCGGCAGGGATCACTCGAGTCACTTTTTTGTATACATACTTGTTCTACTTGACTTGCTGATCGCCAACATGCAGGGTTGCATTTGCATGAGCTTCAACAAAGATGAACAGCTTCATGATCTTTAAATCCTCCATCCACTTGATTCTCTTCAAGTTGATCTAAAGACACGTGAGTCGGTGGGCTGCTATATAATATATTCCTGATTCTCTCGTCCATCTCCATTCCGCGTATATAAGTGAGTAACAAAATGGTTTCAACAGAAAACACTGCTCTATTCCACTCACCCTCCCCTAGTTGTCCCCTTATTCCCTTTACTTTCCTCCATTAAGTTCCTTTGTAAATCTTAGATTCCATTGGTTCACTCTGATACCAACTGTAACATGCCCGCTTGTCCGCTTACGGGACATGTCTTAGTAGCCCATCGAAAGGAGTGTCTAGAAGGCTCCAACTGGCACTAGTAGGGAATGTCACATGGTTTGCGATCTAAGTCTTCCCGAGTCTGCCCCGAGCAGAAGTGTCCAATCGTTCCTACTTGGGATTGACCGGAGGTCAAGGTTCCTTTCCTATCAGCAAAGTCTCTAGGAAGGAGCTAGCGTCGAGCTCCAAATGTACCACCTTGCGTAGGAATAACATAGTCAATGCGGATTCATGCTGCACTTGGTTCATGGAGAATGGGAAACGAGAGGGATGCAAAGCTCAACCTCTCTGCCGAACGGCATAGTCCCATTCCTTTCTCCTAAAATAGAATAAACCGAAAATTCTACATCTATTGACATAGTAGGTCCTCATTGTCTAATTATCTCATCATTTGAGAAAAGTTTCCAACTAACCAGGACCACCCTTCCATAGGGCGGACCTAAATCACGTCCACCGTACTCTCAATTTTCTTTAGTTATCTAATTACCTAACACATTACGTTTTGACATGCAAAATCAACTTTCTTAATTAAACAAATTAATCACGGGTTCCTTCACGTAACTTAGGCACTGACACAAAAACAATACTAAGCAAGTTCCTTTTTCTCTAATAATTGCTCTTTATTTATAAAAATCCTAAAGTACATCCAATATCACGCCCGAAGGCTATCCCAGCAAATCTACAGGATTGCTGCTCCACCCATTGACTAGTACATGGGCCTCGAGATCCCATCTCAAGTCACGTTAGCCTCTTGTACAGGATTCAGAGGCAAAGGATTTACAGCCAGAGCCTCCCCTGGCACCCAAGCATCCTCCTGCTCCAAGTAGTACCTACGGAGAGACCTCTCACGACGGGTTAGGTCTATATACCCGATGCAGTTTAACAACCCCCTTGGATAGGGCCAGGCAGACAATCAGAGGTAACTAATCCTGCCTCTCCCTCCAGGCTTTCAACCTGAAGCATTAAGTGATTTCCTTGAATTAGTTCCTTGAGCAAAGAGATCAACTAATGTACCTAAGTACAAGCACGAACATTTTAGAGGTCGTCTGTACGATCGACTGCTAAGATGTGACTCCTTTTTTCTCAGATGCTCCCAGCACCCGATTTTGGATCTTTTCACGACTTGGCGAGATCCCAATAATTTCAAACAAGATATGCAATCAAATGGTCTTGGTAAGTTGAATTATAATTGCCCTTTTCCCTTGGGTTTTACCTTAGGGTATCTTAGTCCCTAACTCAAGCATTAGCTGATATGTCAAGGCAATGAACATGCCTTATTCGCAACCCAACCAAGGGTCTTTTAATCTCTAATTCCAACCAAGCTCAGTTAACACACATGACAACACATGATTCTTCATTTAAACTTTCAAGATGCAGTCTAGATGCATGCGATCCTTCCAATTCTCTTAGTGCGGTTCTATGTAGAATTTCCCAATCAACTTTAATCATCATGCGTGTTGAGCATTTAGTATAGTTGTACCTCCTAACGACTTTTATCTCTCTTTATTCCTGGCAATGAGTACTTATTTCTAATGCACCGGATCACATGTGACTTGCGTCTATGAAAGTCTAGGGTTTTGTCTAACGATGCAAGTGTATCTCATGAACAAAAATTAACATTTCATGTGTTTCTTTTAACCATGATTGCGAAACGTGAATTCTAAATGACTATTCATGCACTGAATTGGTTAAAAAGCCATCATTTTATGTGAAGTAAGGCGATAACCTTATCATTTTATGTGTGTAACAGCTATCATTTCATGCTTAAAATCTTATGCAAATTCCAACTCTACCATTTCGCGTATGGATCTTAGTACTTAGAGTAAACAAAACCCTAAGATTTGTTCTTGTTCCATGCATGACATCGATGCTTTCATCCCTTCCACGAGAAATAATTCCTAATTAAATTTAAAGCTTAGAACCTAGGCTTGATTCGTGTGTGCTGCATTGGTCGTTCCGCTCACCCTTCCAGCATTATCGGTGGCTTGGACGCCTACACTTCTCATGACTTTCTTCTTGGGAGCCATTCACCATACGGAAATTGGGCAATCCGGACCTTAATGATTTCGGGTTGACACGTTCTGTTGGGAAAGACCGTTGGATGGGATTCATTGTCGAGAGAGCGGTTTGGGTGACTTGTAGCGGTTACTCTCTTTCTCTCTCTTCTTCCTCTTTTTCTCCTCTCCTCCTTTCTCTCTCTCTCTCTTCTTCTTCTTCTTTCTTACTCTCCTACTCTCTCTCCCTCTCCTTCTCTCCTTCTCCTTCTCTCTTATTCCTCTACTCTCTCTCTCTCCTTCTTTCTCTCCCACTTCCTTTCTCCTCCTTCCCTCTCTTTCTCTTCTTCTTGTCTTCTTCTACTATTGTCTCCTTTCTCCCTCTCCCTCTTCTTCTTCTTCTACCTCTCTCCTTCTCTTCGTCTCCTTCTTTCTTCTCTCCCCTTCTTCTCTTCTCTTTCTCACTCCTTCTTATCCTCTCCTTCTCCTTCTCTCCCTCTTCTTCACTCTCCCACTTCTTTTCCTGCCTCCTTCTCCTTCTCTCCCTCTTCTTCACTCTCCCACTCCTTTTCCTCTCTCCTTCTCCTTCTCTCCCTCTTCTTTTCTCTCCTCACTCCTTCTCTCCCACTACTTATCTTTTCTCTACCACTCCTTCTTCTCTCCTTATCCTTCTCTCTCCCTCTTCCTCCTCTTCTCTCTCTCCCTCCTTCTTTCTCTTCTCTCCTTCTCCTTCTCCTTCTCTCCCTCTACTTCCCTTCTTCTTACTCTTCCTCACAGGGCCCACGTAGCTGGTGATCAGGGGGAGGGTGGTTATGGTTGTAGTCCAGTGCCATTTCAACAGCACAGCAGGTGACCAGAGGGGAGTATGGTTGTGGTCGTGGCCCAGGGCCCGTCCAACAGTATGACGGGTGATCGGAGGGGAGGGGTGGTTATTATCAAGCCGAAGGCCCGTTCAGTAGCACGGATAGGGGAAAACACCCAGTCGGAGGGCCCAATAGCGCCGCCAGCGAGGAGAGGGGTGACGTAAGGGAGGCTGGGTAGCGGAACAGCTGTCGAACCAAAGCAGGTCACAGGGGGGAGACTTCGTTTAGAAGGGCCCAGGGAGGTGGTGCAGCACCTGTCCTCTAGGCGATGGGGGTGGCTACGGCCCAGAGCCCAAGGGGGTGGTGCAGTCACTACTGATAGGAGGGGGAAACGACCTTTAACAAAGGCCCAAGGGCCCTGTGTGGCAGCTGGGGGGGAGGTTGGCAACATCTTGAAGGGGGCATAGCCTCTCTGTATCCTCCTCTCTCTCTCTCTTTAGGGAGGGGAGAAGCCCTCCCCTTATATAGAGGAGGGGAGGAGGTAGGTGGCATGGCCACCCCTCCACCTAGAGGTTGCATGCCTCCCCCCCCCCCCCCCCCCATCATCCACCACTCCCACTCTCTCTTCCCCTCCCCCGACTGCTGTCGGTGGGGAGAGAGGGGGGAGTAAAAAAGTTTGAACTAGTGATAATTTTTTTTTCCTTTTCCTTTAAAATTTTAGGGGAGGGTTCCTATGGCCCATTACATCCAAAGATATATACATATATCAACTTGGCTAAATCAAAAATGCCCTCAACATACATAGAAAGGTTTTGAAACTGACTGTAATACTCCCTAAACCATAAAGCCTCGATGTCTAAGATCATACCACTTTCTTTTTCCATTGGAGATACAAAAACTTGTGTGTCATGGCTCACTTAATGTCCTCCCATGTATGAAAAACATACCCAATTTTTATCATGTATCTCCACCATGTATATGCATATCCCTCTAAATGTAAAGTTGCATAGCAAATCTTTGCCTCATCATGTCATGGATAGAGGGCAAAATACATTTTCAATCTATTAATCCATTCTTCAAGCTCTATTAGTGAGGAATTGTCCCCTTTAAGTGGTGGTATGTTGATTTTCTTTGTGTACTCTCTATCATAGTGGTAATGATGATCATTGTTATTGGATGAACCACTTGATTGTTGCTTTGGAGAGAGATTATCCAATATTGGTTGTCCATGCTTATTGTTAAAAGATTGTTGGCCATTCTTCCTGTTGTCAAAGGAGTAATGACTAAGTGAGTTAATTCCATGTGTAGCTAATGACTATGAGGAGGATGAGTAGGTAAATCATTTCCTCAAGATCATCATCATGCTGAACTCTATTCTCTCTTCTTGAATCTTCATGAAGTGTTGAACTTGTCTATTTTTTGCATTAGGTATTTGTGAGTTTTGTGGATAAAACTACTTATAGAATGAGCCACACCCATGAATTTCTTCTTCTTTTTTAGCATGTTAAGTTTTTTCAACTATCCACAATCCTTTGAAGATTCAAAGTTTGGCCTTTCCCTATTCCAAGAGTTAGAAGAAGGCTAAAATATTTTCTTAACTCTTGATGGACTACCTTGCTCATAGGTTGAGTATATAAATTGATGGCCCATTATTATTGAAAGGTGGAGTGTTTTGCCACTTATTACCCAAGTTGCTAAGAATAGAGATCATTTGATCAAACTTAGTGTCCAACAATTAATTATGTTGCCCAAACTTCCCGAAATGACTGATCATTTGTCCAAACTTATCATTGATTGTTCGGTTCAATTAAATTATACTCTCATTCATATATTCAATCCTATGATAAAGTTGTCAGAATTCATTTGAATCATGTGATCCATTCACTTTAGACATATGTACCTCATCAATAGGGTCTCTTGGCCATTGTGATTCTTTATGTATGTTGCCATCATTTCCATCCTTTTTTCCATGATTTGTGGCTCTATGGATGAGATTATCTTTGTTTGATACTCAACTAAGTCTTCATTTATTCTCTCCAGTATTTGCTTTTTCCTCTTATTCCTGGCAGAATGGGTACAATAGGAGAAGACCGTCTGTCAATAAAAATGCTATAACGAGAGTTGTACCCTTTCAATCCTTGTGTTTATGGACACAAAATGAAGCTTAGTATGTATAAGTAAGGTACATTTTCTAAATTTTCAAGTTGAAATTGGATAAGAAGTAGCCCTAGACCAAAACAATGTGCCTTGCCTAGATGTCTAGGAGTTGTTTTTGGTGACCACCTGTTAGGAAAATGGGCATAAATTTTTCTCAATAGCTCTGATTGCCAGACTTCTTGATTAGAATCAAAGCTTATTTCATCCTCTACATAGATTATAATAGTTTTATGTTATAGTTAAAATATATAATTATAAATTTCACTTTTCTATGACCATCCAAATTGTGACAATAACCTATTTAACCTTGTAATTGCCTTATTTGTCACATTTGACCATTGGTATTCATCATACACTTATGCCCATTGAATTATAACATGTGTACTCTTCAAATACCATATATTGACCTATAAAATATCAGTAAAATTATAATAGCCTACAATTTATTTTTGTTAATTGCCATGTTTCACCCTATTTTAGTGCCTTGTTTTCCTAATGATCTTCAATCTTCTTCTACTCTATCGTGAGTGGTCTTGCATAGTCTTCCATTATGGTGAGGAATAAAAGGGTGGATATGGCACATAAATGGAATTTGAAACTTTAGAAGGTGTACAAAGTTTCTTCCGAGCTAGGTTGTGCATCCCTATAGAGTCCTAAATAGCAAGGAAGGGTCATCTCTCTTTTGTCTTACTATCTCGTCTCTGGCTTCGACCTTTTTCCTAGGTCTGTATGTTTACATGGGAGAGCTAGTATTCTAGAAGACAAGGATGCTTTACATGACTAAAATAAAGCTTTGGGCATTCAATGAGATATAGGAATTGAAAGTTGAATGAATTGAAGAGGGTTGAGAAAGGTTTACCTTTAGTAATCAGTAACTTGCTTATCTATTAAACTCACTTTTTACCATTTTCTTGGGTATCTCAATATATAGGCTCACAAGAAATCAAAATTCAAAGATTAGACAATCACATGAGCAAGAATTCACCAAAATTTTTAGATTGAAATGTACCAACATGCATGTTTCAATCATGAAAGATATCAATGATGAAAATTAAGCTAACGAGCTGAATTATCCATCATTTCATGATAGATATTCAATCAACAATGAATATCCATTCAATTTTTAGCACAACTACATTGAATTTATCAATCAAGCAAATAGGACATACCCAATTCAACTCATCCTTTAGGAAAATTGGCTAAGCCTCAACAATTGGAATTAGAGAGATAAAAAATGAGTAGATGATACCTTGTTTGATACTTGAGATTGATGTAGCTTGCTGAAATAGACTAGATTCCTTCAAGATATTTGATGGGATATATGTATAAGTCTTCCATTGATTAAGAGCCCACTTGAAGTCTTCAAGAAGCTTCAAGAATGCTAATATTGAACTATGAGTGCTTACATTGACTAAAGAATGACCAAATATCCATAAATCTAAACCAATGCATTCAAATAAAGCTAAAGATCAACCAAAGCTTTAAGAGATACTTCAATTCCTAATGAAGATTAGTGCAAAGCTTCAAAAGTTGCCTCATTTCTTGATAAAAATAAGTATCCAAGTGATTTCAGTAATCACTTGTATTCTCGAGGGCTGAATTATCCATCATTTCATGAAAGAGATTCAATCAACAATGAATAGGCATTCAATTTTCAGCACAAGTGGACTGAATTTATCTATCAAGCAAAGAGAACATACCCAATTCAACCCCTCCTTAAGCAACTAACTAAGCCTTAACAATTGGAATTAGAGAGATTAAAAATGAGTAGATGATACCTTGTTTGATACTTGAGGTTGTTGTAGCTTGCTAAAATAGATCAAATTCCTTCAAGATAGTTTATGGGAGTTCCATATAAGTCCTCCATTGATTAAGAGTACACTTGAAGTCTTCAAGAAGCTTCAAGAATGCTAATCTTGAACCATGATTTTTTACATTGATTGAAGAATGACAAAATATCCATAAATCTAAATCAATGCCTTCAAATAAAACTAAACATCAACCAAAGCTTCAAGAGATGCTTCAATTTCTGATGAAGATCAATCCAAAGCTTCAAAACTTGCCTCAATTCTTAATAAGAACAAGAATCCAAGTGATTTCAATAATCCATAGTTGCCCAAGTATTTAAGAAGAAAGAAATACTATGAATCAATGTATATTGCTTCAACGTTGGAAAAGACCTTGTACTTGATGCTTAGAAGTAAAACACATCATAATCCCCATGAATAAGCCACAAATTGATCAAAATTTTAAAGAATTTGTGGTTGTCTCATTTTTCCCAAATTAGAGACCAAGAATCCACTAAATCTTGTCCAAATGCTTCAAACTTACTTCATCATTATTTGTTGAAGGTAAAGAATAGTATTCAATAAGTATTTGAGTAAAAGCCCCATGAAATTTACACGGATTAAGCAAGATTCAGCTTGTTGTCCATAAACTCCATGGCTAGGGTTTGAAAGAAGTTTGAAGAGGAGAAAATAGCTCAATCTCTAAATGATAAGGTAAGATAATCCTTCTAGGAGATTACAAAAGTGAAATCCCCATGAAAACTTTAAAAATTTTGTTGAATATTCATTGTTATTCTAAATACTCAGTAAGGAGGAGAGGGAAAATCAACATAGCTAACGTTCAATTAAAGAAGAGTGTTGCTAGCTTGTTGGGAGTCTTCCTTCGATTGTAGAGATCAAGCTTGATGTCCGAGAGAGGTGATAGGTGCTAGAGAAGAATGCCTACATTTGCTCATAAATTTTTATGTAATTTTCACTAATATAACTATAGACTCCACATGGCTACCTCTAAGCTCTCAACTGGTCATGACACTACTCAAAATGCTCCTCAAGAAGCGAAGAATGATGTGGTATACTCAAAGGAAGAAGATATTGGCATGGAAGAAATACCTTGAAAATATTTCAGCTATGGAAGCTTGGAATAGGTTGAGAGAGAATAGAAAAATCCTTGAGTAGCAAAAAGTAATCTAGTTTAAGCTTTTTCTAAACTCTATTAACCCCGGTTAGTCCTGGAACCTTCAAAATGGGCATGTTCTTGTCCATGAGTTGCCAAAATATCCAAGATCCCTCCATTTCTTCTTTATATATTCTCTAAGAGCTCCAAAAAATAATGAAGACTAAATACAAGAAACCCCGATTAGTTACAATTTAAACTGTACCAATTCCTATAACCAAATCTAGAATTCTAGTTACCCTAGATGGTGTTGGTAACCAGATCTAGGCTTAAAAATAACCTTGTCAGGAATCAAATTCAAGGCTATGATACCATTGAAATGAACTAGCCTATACTAAATTAAAATAAAAAGAAATTCAAGAAACAACATTTTAATTAAATGGCCATAGCCATACCATATATGAAAATGTATTAAATATACAACACAATGAAGCCGTAGCTAAATGATATCAAAGGTATAATGAGAACCATTGATGAGAGGTTGCTGTAAGAAATGAACCTCTTGCTAAGGTGGGCATTGAGTATTCACCCTCAATGTTGGTGGGAAAGGCAAAAACCCTCAAGCTTCAAGAAATGGAGAAGTTTACATATGTACTAAAAGATGAGTACAATGGCACACTCCTACCTTTTATACTCTTTTATACTCAAGCCCCAATTAAGCTATTTTTCTCTAAGCTAAAGGGTACAAAAATTGTTTTATTATGTTCAAATTCTTAAAGAACTACCTCCCGTTGATGAGAATGGGTTAATCATCTATGAACTCGAGAGGATTATTGGTAAGTGTGGAATATTTCCATGCAATTAAAAGTTAGTTGGTTAGTTAAAAAGTTAGTTATTCAATTAATAAGTCAGTAAGGTTACTAACTAAAGACTAACTAAGGTAAAAACTAACTAACATTAATAACTTAAAATATTTATTTAATTGAAAATATTTTATTAAAAATTTGGGAGTTGTAAATCTAATATTTTCCTCGGATTAACAAGGATAGCCACCCTTCATAGAAGTTACAATATGAACGAGAGTTATGAGCCATATTAATCACTAGTGTTAATATGTGTAGTATGGATGGTCCAAAAATATTAGAATTTGGGCAAAAATAGCATATTCTAGATATTTTAGATATTGTCTTGAAAATATATGGAGATATTTAGAAGTAAATGTTATTTAAAAGAAAAGACAAGTGATGTTTTAGTTAGTTTTGAAAATTGTATAAAAAGAAAAAAATAAAGAGAGAGATTAGCAAAATCGCGCATGTCGTGATTGCAGTCTATAGCCACTAGACAACACTTTGAATAGTGAGAGAAAGAAGGAGTGATCTAAAAGCTTTTTAACCAAGTGTCTTGAGGTTTTGGCCCCCTTTTGGAGCCAATGGAACCATCAGATTTATGAGTTAAGCATCAGATCACTTATTTTTCCAAGAGTCTCTCCACCAAGAACTCTTGTTCTCAGCCACATCCCCTCTTCTCTAAAATATGAGGCATGGGGAGGCACAAGCACGCACAAGGAGACCCTGAGAGAGAGAGAGAGAGAGTTCTTCCTCCCTTTCCCCCTCCTTAGAGGGTGGTCACAAGCATTCTCTCTTTTTCTTTTCCCCAAGCTGATTTTTCCCAATTTTCCTCCTCTCAAGCAAGTGGGTGCTGAAGTCTTGTGCGAGTCGTGTTTAAAAGAGAACAAAATCATGGTCCCAAGCGGAAATGTTATGCACAGATGTGGCAATCCCTCAACAAGCAATGGAGTCTCGGGCAAGGGCATCACTACCAATCAAATCATGGTTCCAGTTGTAAGTAATGAATTTTTAAATTGATCGATGTTTGTTTTGATTCTTGCATGAGATACATTAGGCTCCATACTATGATGTACGAGAATAGGTCATGGAAAGGGATAGGCCTCTTCTCACATATTCGAAAGATGGAGTTGGCAAAGTGCATGTATCAAGGGAAGTTAATTGCATTTAGTTGCGTATGGCCTATTCATTGTTGATAGAGCAATCGATTGGGGGTTATGAATAGCATAATCGTAAAAACAATAACATTAGGAGTTGTGCATACAAGTATTAAGTAAATTTGTTTGGGGTCAGTGGAGCTTTGAACACCCCTTGCTTAGACTGGAATAGAATTGTAGACTGCCATGAGCCCAAAGTCTAGGGTGTTGGAAGATCCTATTCTAGATAAAGGATGGAAATTTTGGTGCCATGTGATTTGGATAGGGTACTTCTGTTGGACAGAAGGGATACATAATTCTCATGTATGGGTAAGAGACAAAGATTAACTGGAAAATAAGTTAAGGAATTTGTTTGTCAAAAGGACTGCTTGCACTGTTTTCGTGTCTATGCTATGAGTGACGTGAACAAATCATGTTCCCTAAAAGGCTTAATTAATGAAGTTGATTTTAAATGTCATTTTAGGCGATCAGAATTGGACAAAGCCCTATAGGTAGAGAGGTTGACCAGCACGTCCCTCTCGTTTTCCATTCTCTTTGAACCAAGTGCGATATGGATCTGTTTTGGATTGGGTATCTATGTGTAAAGTAGGATGTCCAAAACCTAATGCTAGAATGTTGTTACGAGACCTTGGCCCTAGGAACCCAAATTTCAGGTCAATCCTAGCAGGTTCTTGTACCCTTTAGCTTAAGGAATTACATTAATTGGGGATAGAGTGTAAAAGGCAAGAGTATGCCATTGTAATAATCTTTTAATACATTTGTAAATTTCTCAATTTTCTTGGAGCTTGAGGGTTCTTGCCTTCCCCAAAATCATTGAGGGTAAATACTCAATGCCCACCATAGCAAGAGGTGGATTTCTTACAATAGCCTCGCATCCATGATTCTCATTGTACTTTGATTCAAACTATCTATGGCTTCATCATACTATTATCATAATACATTTTCAGCTATGGCATAGCTATGGCTAGTTGTCTCAATTGTTATTTCTTGGTTTTCTTGTTATTTCAATTCAGTTTAGGCTAAAGTCATTTCTAATTGTCTGAATCGAAGGTGCATGTGATTACTCGGTTTGGCAAAACCTACAAGGATACCACGTTGCAACCCATAGGCACTTCAAGGACCCATCAAGAGAACTTCTACCACCAAGTGGTAGGATTGAACACAATCAATCCAAAGGCCATGCAATATTCAGGCTCCTTGAGCTTTAATCCAAGAGTTAAACTTTGCAATTGGCCCAACTACTCAAAGCAGTTGTACTCTACTTGGCATATCCCACCCACTAAGGGAATGCAATAGTATGTGAAGACTCATCCCCACTCAACATGGAAAAGCCCAACCCCCAACTTGATCATAAATCTAGAGTCTGTGAAGTTCTAGGCCCAAAGAACATCACACTTAACAAAGAAAAAAACAAACCAGTTATACAAGAAAATCCACAACTAAGTGGAGTAAAAAACCTAGGCAATTGTCTTGGAGTTCAAATAGAAAACACCCAACAACTCCTCCTAGCAAGCAAAAAAGTCAAATTCTAGGTGCCAACACTAAAAAAGCCCACAAGAAGGATTTGGATTATCATCTTGGACAAAGACAGATGAGTTAAAACCTTGGATGCTACTCTCGAAGGTAGTAGCCGTTAGCAAAATGAAAGGAAACCCACAGCAATTGAAGGAAACATGCCAAGCACTTTGGCTATTCTAGACTCATTTAAAGCATGAGCTAGATCTAGACCTATCAATATTATCATTCCACTAGGTGATCTCCTAAATCTAGTCTTAGGTTTCAAAGATCACCTCTTGAAAATGATTTAACCCAAGCACCCCTTGGTATTGCTTGAACCGGAAGTACCAACCATGATGACTCATGCTTTGAAGAAAATAAATCAAAATATCTAGCAATAACCCCATCCCAACAAGCCCCCACTCTGATTCGAACATCTCTAGAGCTTCGATAGAACACCAAGAAAATAGGGATCTTACTACAAGAAAATCTATATTGTATTCATCCTTTACAACAAGAAAAAGAACACCAAGCACAACAAATCTTCACACAATATCATAGAAAAAATTTCGCATGGCTTTATCTTTAACAAAATTGATCACATTCTTTATATTCTTTTTAAAATCCATCAAAGAACCACAAAAATACAAAAGAATTCTCCACTTTGAATGGAATTTTATCACATAGTACTCATCTTCAATGTCATTAAAGTCTTGTCTTCTCTCAATCTCTCATATAGATACAATGTTTTGAGTATAAAAATGATTGTCTCTCCTTATACTTGATCTCTCACACACATATCCTCACTCAATAGTACCTTGGAATTATAATCAATAATCCTTTAACTCTCTCTTGGTCATGGATATCCCTCCCAAGAGGCATATCTAATATGAAGAGTCACCAGAGCCATTAAAGTGTCCCTTGAGAGCTCACTACTATCATTGTCATTGTAGTCTTCACTTTAAGTCTTCTTCAACTACTTCTTTTGCTTCTTGGAGCTAATTTGAACTTTCATTCTTCCTCTTCCAAGATTACAAAACATTCCCAAGTTAAACATCCATTCCACAAAACATTCACAGAGCAAACAAAACTGAGACAAAAGCTCTACAAAAGCTCAATAGAAGGTCAACAAAAAGCATAAAAACCATACAATTTCAACCAAAACCATTTCAAATAATCCAAAACCATTCAACACATTTTCAATCATCACTCCTCAAAAGACTTATTCATGATTTTAACCCCACCAATAGAAAGAAAATAGATCAAAACAAAGGCAGACCCTACTAGAACCAAACAAACTATCATGACTCTCCCAAACATACTCAAACTATCTCAAAGCACTTCCAAAGTCATCAAAATTCAATCAACACAGCCTCATATCAACCAAAAACCATCTAAAAAGCAACAGAAAATAGCTAAAAATAAAATCATTTCAACAATCAATATATCCCCACACTTAATCAAGAAGCATCCTCATGACCTTAGAAAAGGAGAATAGAAGCTCAAAATACTACCTCATCACTTTATCTTCATTAGAAAATCAATAAGTATTCATCCAATAGGTAGCAACCAATCACAACTCGATCCATTCTTTAAAAAAACTTGGATCTAACAAATAGATTGATGAAACGAAAACACCTTAAAGTATAAATCAATCCTTAGTATGCCAAACTAGAATCAAACAAATTAGTAAAGGATATCAGAGTTCTCTACATTGCAGCACATAATCATCTAAATAATATTTAACTTCAACCTCCTATGAGCTTTGATCATCTTTAGCTTCAATCTTCTTCAATAGCAACTTCATCTTCTCCATGTGAAAAGGATAATATACACACCACACACATCACAGAATATAGAACATGACACCCACAAATACACAACAAAATGTACAGCTTGAATGGCACCAATCCCCAAATATGAAGAGTTAAAAAGAAGGAGAATTTTCATTAAAAGGATGATACATTCAAAGACTATACCACTGCTATATAGGATGAAGATATTTATTCTTTAACTTCATACTAAGCTTGAGACATTTTAGGATTTTTCTTTCATCCAAAAATGGAGAGGTACATTTTGAAGAAATTACAGACAACACATTCTTTCCATCAAGAAAATGAATCTAGTAGAAAACACTTGTGCAAAGTAGTATAGCACATCCATCTGAGCAATAGTCACATCCTCATTAGGATTCATTATCAAAATTAAAATGGTATTTCGAGTGTTAAAATTGGATTGTTGATGCATGAAGGCAAGATACCAACAAAAATGTGTAGCAAGACGTACAAAAGTATCTTCATATTGAGCATGCACATGAGAAAATTGAAGATAGGAGTTTGAACATGCTAAATAAGACTTCAAAACCCAAGAATGATAGGCCAATTAAATCCAAGAGTATCCAATACATATTGAGGTGGAGGATTGATATATTTTGTAAGAGATGGAATAGGAATGAGGGTAGAACATTGAAGAGGTGGATATGATAGATCATAGAAAGATGAAAATTGTAAGGATAATGATGTTGGAAATTGAGAAAATAATACTAAAAAGGCTTTAAGTGATTTTGAACAACAGATAGAAGGAATAGGAAGAATAACAAGAGAAGGATCTATAAGGAGGAGAAGAGGTAGTAGGATCATCAATAAAAGGATAGGGAGTAAAAATTGGAATGTGAGGAGATAAAGAAGGGATAAAAGATAAAACAGGAATGGAATCAGAATTAGTAGTAAGAATATGAATATAAGAAGGAAGGTGAGTAGCAATTAGGGAATAGGAAATAAGATCATGAGAGTGAATAGAACAACGAAATTTAAAATTTTGGATAAACTCCCTAGTAAACAAGGGATTATTAACAATGTGTTGCAACACTTTAGCATGCAACTGCTGGATATTAGACTTATAAAAATTACTCTATCAATAGTGTGGATCCATGACAACATCATCCAAATGAGAATGCCAATCAACTCCTCTACACCATGATGTGTGCTGATGAAAATTTTACAAACCATCCACAAGATTGAACTCCATAGAATGTACATACAATATAGCTTGCAAAACCACATCCCCCACCTAAAATATTCAAATATCCTTCTCATCTAAAATTTTCAAGTTTCCTTTAACATACATGAAAGAGAGCAATCTGACTTGATGTTCAAGCAAGTCATCTAAGGCTTTGTCAAACACTGATTTAAGAAAATCACTTTACCAAAGACCTTGCCAACCACCCTCTAAAGATTGTAAATCCACAATACTCAAATATATATATATATATATATATATAAGGCCAACCTCTGCTGATGATATTTAAGCCAAAAAGAGGACAGAGGGGATACAAGTTCTTTGTAATGAGTAAAAGCTTCTTGTACACAATCCACGTGATGTTGTAACCTTTCCACTTTGGTAGCAGAGGCATCACACAATCTAGCTTGTTCCTAAAAATTTTCTAGCTTCTCCTTAGAGGGCACAATAGAGGAATAACAAGAGGGCAGGAGGGGGTGTTGGGGGTAAAGGTGCCTCTACCTAGCCGCCTATGTATTACTACACTGACAGTCACCGCCACTGCACACTGCAGGTGGCAGGCGCCCATCACCGTCACTTTATTCTTTATTCTTTTAGTGAAAGTTTGAATATAGGAAGGCCCGATCACACATTGTGACTATTGGAGTTTCCATTTCTTGTCTCTCTCTTTCTTGCCCTTGCTCTCCTGCCATAGCTCTCCAGTGCAAGCTTCGATCCTTCTCGCCTTTCAACTAGTATCAGAGCTCGGCTTCCCGACTCTTGAGCTTGGCTCGTGGCATTCTCAGCTTCCCATCGACTCCCTACTCGCATTGGGTCTCCTTCCTGACAGCTATATCTGACTCCTTCGAGCTTCTGTCAATCTCGGGCTTCCCAAGCTTCTTCTCGGCATTGTTGGGCACCTTCAGGGCATTACATCAGAGGTATTTCTTCATTCTCCATAGGGTTTTGTATTGTTTTCAGGTCACATAGGTTGTGAATAGTTTGGGGCAGTCACCATTGAAGCTCCCTTGCTTCATATCTACATTGCCCTTGATCAAGACCCCTTGAGGCTTGTTGTGTTTCCCCTTGGGCACCTACTTGAGCCCCCTCCTCCACCCCATTTGTGCCACGTGGGTTGCAAGCCACCTAGGACAGCAGCACCTTATTTGTGCTTGATTCCAGGCTGATCTCCATCTACATTACACCATACCACTCAAGCTCCAGGCCATTGGACACTTAAACATGCTTCATTTGAGGCATTTGCACATGCTTTGATGCTTGATATCGAAGGTTTGAGCATCGACATTGCTTCTGGTCTGATTTAGCACTATTTTGGGACTGTCATAACAATCCACTGGCAGTTTATAATAGTGCTACAGTAACATTTGATGTTTATGCTTGCCCGGCGTTGTCATTTGATACCTGGTTGGTCTCGTATGATGCCTACATGTTAGGGGATGTATGCCTATTGTTTGGCAACCATTTGGAGCTGATTTTGGTGCTGAAATTTCTCAATTTTGATAGTCATTCTTGGCTGTAATAAAATCGGGCTGAAGCTATTACACATGCCTTGGGTTATGCCTATTGGTCCGGCCTATGTCTTGGATATATGCCATGAAGTATTGATCTTCGGGGTACAACATCGAGCTTGGATTTCATTTTGGATGCTTTTGGAAGAGCTTTGACATTACACACTCATTGACATGGTTCATGCTTGACAGTGGTATATGCTTTGACAGTGATGCTCCTTGGGTTTATGCATACCCGTTGCCTACGGCTTGATGCTCATGTCCTGGTTGATTACCCTATGCATACATTGAGCTTGAGTGCTCATTGAAGCTTTACCTTGGATGCATTTTGGATTATTTGGAGTTGTCTTAGATGTTACTTGGCTTGTCAGAGTTTGGATTGGGATGTACTTGATGTCTTACATGCTTATGGATGCTACATACGGATGCTCTACCGCCTACATGTTCGAGATGTACTATTGATGTATTGTCTTGGACTTATGTCATTGGCAGTGTGCCTTGCCTTGGTTTGAGCTCTTGAGCTCGTACATACGGCTTTTTTGCCAATGGGAGAATTCTTGAATGCTTATCAAACATTGAGCAGGCGGTGCTTTTATGCATTGAGCAGTTGCATGCTATTGAGCAGTTACAAACACTTGAGACTTTGGGATTTTTTACCCTTTGGGATGATGCATGGTTTATATGTCTTGGTTCACTGTATGCTTATGCATTGATCTCAGATTTGGATCCGTATCTTTATGAGCTGACACCTACTTGTGTTAAGTTTTGGTAGTGGCAGGAACACTTTGTCCCGTTGACTGGGGTGCCTACTCACTGGGCAGATATTTGTATGACATGTTTGGGTATTGGATTCTTGCTTATCGACTGTCATATGCCTATGTTATGCCCGCATGATGCCATTTTTGGTCTTGGCAGTATCTGATTGACTTGGGATCCAATTTTGGCAGTGTTAGCTCTCATTTACTGAAATCTGTAATTTATTACATCAAGCAGTGTATGGACTGACATGGATTTTTCATGCTAAAATATTCTGAAATGATGTACTTTCACTAGTACTTGGTGGGCAGTAGCTTTGGTTACAATTTTCTCACCATTTTCTCTCAATTTTGGTGTTTTTTTTGTCATTTTCTGTAGTAAATAGCAAGCAGTTTTGAAATGTCTACAATCTTCCAGCCTGCATTATGGTGAGTTCGTCCACTGATCATGCTATTTTCAACATTACTAAGCTTGATGGTACGAATTACTCTTACTAGAAGAGCCAGATTTGGCAGGTGTTGGTGTAGAAATCACAGGTCAAACCTTTGAGGTTGAGCGAGCATCCGCCTGCAACTATGCCAGATGAGGAATGGCTTGAGCTTGATGAGTTATGCAAGTCCACTATTGTATTATATCTCACAGAACAGGTTCATTACAATGTATTTGAGGAAGAATGGAGTGCATGACAGTTGTGGGATAAAATAAAAAATCTTTATGACAAGAAAAGTCCAGCGAGTTAGATGTATTGGTTGAAGTAGCTTATGGATCTACGCATCAAGGAGAATGTGACCATGTTTGATCACCTGAGCCTGTTCCACGCTATACTCAAGAACTTGACTTCGCAGGACATCACTTTTGTAGAGGATGTCACTCCTCTTTTCTTGCTTGGTACTCTTAATGAGTCATGGGATGTATTCCGCACTGCATTATGTACCTCTACTGCTACCTTGAAATTATCTGATATTGAGAGTGCTCTTTTGCAATAAGAGGTTAATCGTAAGAATTTGGATGCCTCTCGTGTGTCGCATGCTATAACAGTTAGAGGCAGGAATGACTTGGTTAGACGACGGAGCAGAACTTGCAAGTTAGATTCAACAAGCATGGTTGCTTTATTGAAGAGTTTGGTAATGGATGCAAGTTGATAGCTCGCGGCGGTCACAGGAATGGCAGAATGTTTACTCTTGATGCTACCTTGCCAGAGATAAATTCAGCTATGTTTGCCCATGGTTCTGGCACTATCAGAGACTTGGAAATTTGGCACAAGACAGTGGGGCATGTAAATTTGCAAAGATTGCAAATTATGCAGAAAAAACAACTTGTTACAGGTTTACCCAAGTTCCAATATTTCAGATATTGGTCATGTATATGATGCTTGCCAGTTTGGTAAGCAGTCAAGATTGCCATTTGTCAGGCATGTAAGGCAAAGTACATGTCTGCTACAGTTAGTGCACTATGATGTTTGGGGGCCATCCCATAATGCATCCATGGGAGGCTCGAAGTATTATGTGACATTCATTGATGATTATAGTCGCTATACTTGGGTTTACATTCTAAAGACAAAGGATGAGGTGTTTGTTGTTTTTCAGCAGTTCAAAAAGTAAGTTGAAAAGGAATTTGATTGTTATATCTCTTGCTTGTGTTCAGATAGCGGTGAGGAGTATATATCAAATGAGTTTGACAATTTTTTGGCTCAAAATGGCATACACAAGCAGCTTACCTGCAGCTACACTCCTCAGTAGAATGGAGTAGCTAAAAGAAAGAACAGGGTCTTGATGGAAGTTGCTCGTGCCATGATGAATGAGAAGAAGATGCCGCTCTATTATTGGGCTGAGACGGTTATGACAACCATGTATATCTTGAATTGGACTCCCATTGCAAGTATTCATGAGATGACACCGTTTGAGAAGCTGTATGGCTACAAGTCGGATGTAAGTCACATGAAAGTTTTTGGATGTCTTGCTTATGTGCATATTCTAGATGAAAAAAGGAAGAAGCTCTATCCAAAAGCGCATAAGTGTGTTTTCATTGGATATTCGTAGGAGAAGAAGGCATACAAATGCTATGATCCCTCTACCAGTAACCTTGGTGAGCAGGGATGTTATTTTTTATGAGATGGGTTCTTGGTATGTATCACTGGCAGTAGTGCCATCGGATATGCCTTACACTCATGTATCTGCAGTTGATATGCAGTAGAGCACTGCTATAATAGGACCTAGTAGTCAGACAATATCCCCATGGACAGGGAGATTGATGAGCTCACCGTCCACTAACACTAGTATGTCAGTGAGGGGGAGATATGATGTCGTGGATAAAGGAAAAGAGAAAGTTACTGAGGATGTATCTGGGATGATGACACCTAGTAGAATGACTTCTAGATATGAGTCTACTAACACTTTAGACAGTGAACTTGGTATTTTGACTATCTATATGCCTGGCGCAAGGCAGAGCAGGTATATTCCGCTTCATGAGAGAGGGGAATCGAGTAGTGCACCACACCTTAGACGCTCACAGAGGGTCAGATACCCTATTGACAGGTTGACACATAGTGGCTACACTACAAAGCATTATGCTTACATGACAAAAGTGATGGAGATCAAAGAACCAGGTACATATGTTAAAGCAGTGGAAAATGAGAAGTGGTGTGCAACCATGGATGAAGAAATGAATGCCTTGGCTGAAAATAAGACATGGGATCTTGTGCCACTACCTGAAGGAAAAAAGACCATTGGCTCAAATGTAAGTTGGATGGGAATGTGGAAAGGTACAAAGCTAGGCTGGTTGCTAAGGGGTATGCCCAACAGTATGGACTTGGTTAAAGGAAACATTCAGCCATGTTGCCAAAATGGCAACCATACGCACTGTGATTGCCTTGGCTGCTGCTAGAGGGTGGAAATTACAGCAGATGGACGTTATGAATGCATTTCTTAATGGTGACTTAGTAGAGGATGTCTATATGGTTCAACCAGAAGCGTATATTCACCTTGATTTTCAGCATTATGTATGCAAGCTGAAAAAGGCACTGTATGGGCTGAAGAAGGCTCTGAGAGCTTGGCATGTTAGGATTAGTAACTACTTGCAGAGGTTGGAATTTACTGTTGGTAGGGCTGATCACAGCCTATTTACAAAGAAGGCCAACAGTGGCTTGGTAGTGCTGGTCATATATGTTGATGATTTGATAATCACTGGTGATAATGACTTGGGCATACAACATGTAATGAAGATGCTGAAATTTGAATTTGACATGAAAGATATAGGTGAATTGAAGTACTTTTTGGGTATTGAGGTAATCAAGGCTGAAAATGGTTGATGCAGAAACATGATGCCATGGAAATGCTAAAGAAGTATGGCATGGATGAATGCAAACCATTGGAAACACCTCTTGATCAGAATGTCAAGCTGGACATTAGCACTGGAGCTGAAATTTAGGATGTGATTATGTACAGGTAGATGGTTGAAAGTCTGATCTACTTGACCATCACTAGGCCGGATTTGAGTTATGCAGTTGGGCTCATAAGTTAGTTTATGTAGAAGCCCAGGAAGCCACATTTGGATGCTGTTAGGTGGATTATGAGATATGTTAAGTCCACTGTAGATTATGGGTTGTTCTATATGAGAGATAAGCCGTTGAAACTGGTTGGATACACAGATTTGGATTGGGCAGGATACTCATATGATCGCAGATCTACGAGTGGTTATACTTTTGGCTTTGGAAGTGGCATGATCAACTGGAGCAGCAAGAAGCAACCAACGGTTGCATTGTCTAGCACTAAGGCAGAGTACAAGGGTGTTGCATTGGCAGCATGTGAGATTTCATGGCTGCTCAAGCTTATGGCTGATTTGGATTTTTAGGTGGATGCTCGAGTGACCTTATTATGTGACAATCTCAGTAGTGTACTCCTGGCAATGAATCCAATTTACCATGCCAGGACAAAACATATAGAGGTACACTACCATTTTATCAGAGAGATGGTTCTTGCAAGGAGAGTAGATCTTATGCATGTGAAGACTAATAAACAGGTTGTAGATATCTTTACCAAGTCTTTGGGTAAAGATAAGTTTAGTAGTTTTAGATAGCTACTTGGAGTTCATCAGATGATTTGAGCTTGAGGGGGAGTGTTAGAATATCAAGCTCATAGTATGTGTGACTGGCATTAGTCTTGACCAGCTATATCAGCAAGTGTGGGACATTAAATAAGTCGGTGATCTTAGACCCTGTGTGAATTCCTTTTATAGGTGAAAATTTTATTTTGTATTTTATTATTAAATCACCCATTAATGCATGATGAATTAGATTACATAACCTAATCCCACTCGAACTTAGATTGAACTTTGGTCTCTATTAATGCACTTTCTTGTTACAAATTAGAATATATTTGGCACAAAGCGCATGCATGCATGATGGCGGGGGGTTCATTTTATTTATAATTAAAATATGCATATAGCATGTGTATGTGTACACTATCAACATCATGGATTGATTTTAATTTAAAAAATTATGTAGATTATTGTGCCATGTGCTCGTGCAATGGTAGGGATTCCTTTTATAAATTAACGGTTGATTAATTTTGATTTAAAATTTTATGGGATGTATTTTGTTAGTTTTGTGGGTGTAACGGTCGCATGAAATTTGTTTACAAATTATATATGTGTTATGGTGCATGTGAAGAAGGAAAAAAGAAAATGGAATCTAGTAGTGTGTATGGGACACTTAAAAGTTTCATGGCATGGTGGAAAAGAACCAACACAACTCCCATGTCTAGAAAAAATCCATAAACATGCGTGTAGCAAGTCGACCACAACCTCCTAGGTGTGGACAATGATAAAATAGAAAAAACTTGATTCCTAATATCCATCATACAAAACAAAACAATAAGAGGGTCTGGTTTTTATGAATGTTTCATGATTTTACTAATTTTAATTAAAATTCTCTATTTTTTTAAATTTATTTATGTAAATTTATCATTTAAAATGAGTTGTTTCAATTTCTAAAATTTTTTAATTTATTGTGTAAAATTTTAGTAATTTTTTTCTTTTAATTTAAATTTTATATAAATATTTATGTTTTTATTATTATTTTGTAGTTATTTTTTAAATAATAAAAAATGATGCAGGTAAAAGACACGTATCAATGACACGGTATGTGAACAACAGGCTGTGTGTGAATAATGCAAGACCACACGCGCGTCCTCGCACTGTTGCGTGGCTAAAATGACTCTATTTTTTGTTGTTTTTTGTTTTTTTAAATGATTTTTGGTTGATTTGAGGGTGTGTTGATTGAATTAAAATTACTTTAAAAGTGTTTTTGGATAGTTTGAGTATGTTTGGGAGAGTCATACTAGTTTTTGGTTGAGATTTGTTGTTTTGATAGGTTCTGTATGATGAGTTTGTTTGATTTTGTTAGGTTTGTTTTGCCTCTATTTTAATTTGTTTTCTTTTTGTTTGTGAGGTTGAGATTGTAAATAAGTCTTTTGAGGAGTAATTGAGAGTGTGTTGAATGGTTTTGCATGGTTTTGGTTGAAGCTTTATGGTTTTTATGCTTTCTGTTAACCCTCTGTTGAGCTTCTATAGAGCCTTTGTCTATGTTCTATTTGCTTTGTGTGAATATTCTATGGGATAAATGTTTAGCTTGGGAATGTTTTGTAACTTGACAGAGGAGGAATGTGAGCTCAAAGTAGCTCAAGAAAGTGGAAGAAGTAGTTGAAGAAGAGTTAAAGTGAAGATTGCAATGATAGTGGCAGTAGTGAGCTCTCAAGGGACACTATAGTGGCTCTGGTGACTCTTCATATTAGACATACCTCTTGGGAGGGTTATCCACAACCAAGAGAGGGTTATTGAGGATTATTGATTGTAATTCCATTGTACTATTGAGTGAGGATATGTGCGAGAGAGATCAAGTATGGGAGATAGTAACTTTCTATGTTAAAAAACATTGTATCTATTTGAGAGATTGAGAGAGAATATGAAGGCTATGAAGACATTCAAGATGAATACTATGTGATGAAATTCCATTCAAAGTGGATAATTCTTTTGTCTTCTTGTGGTTCTTTGATGGATTCTAAGAAGAATAGGAAGAATATGATCAATTTTGTTAAAGATAAAGATGTGGGAGATTCATTCTATGATACTATACGAAGATTTATTGTGCTTGGGTATTCTCTTTCCTATTGTGGTTACAAAAGGAATGAAAACAAGCTTGTTGATGAATACAAGATAGATTTTCTTGCAATAAGATCCCTTCCTTAGTGTTCTCTTGAGAGCTTCATGTTTTTGGTATATAGCCAGGGGAAACTACCATCGACAAGCACCAATAGAGATTGAAAATGGAAGAAGTGACACTACTAAAGAGGAAGAAAAGAAATTGAAGATTGGAGAATCTCTACTATTGTTGAAGAATTGAAGATCTTCATTGCCAAAGCCACTTTCTACAAGAAGTGCCTCCATCAATGGTGGAATCATGTCACTATCTTAATGCGGGCTCTATGTGACATATTGATTCCACTGTCATTTTGAAGCTATGGAAAGTTGTATCACAGTAGCCAATTATTTTCCACAAAATTGAAAAGAGAAGCGAAAACAGAGAGAATGACCATCCATGGGAGATTTGGCCTTCATTGAAAAGTTTTCAAACATTATCAAGTGGAAGATTGCGAAGAAGCTTCAAGAGTCGTGGTTAGTTGAAGTTCACAAGAATAAGAAGGAAAAGAGTTGGAATTTATTCGTGGATGCTCAACAATAAAATACGTGGGATGCTTGGTGCATTGACAACCTTATGTTTATCCAATTGGCAACTCATTGGAAATTAGTAGGTAGAGTGTTCTTCACAACCTATGCTATTGAAACCTTCCAAAGTTGGTATTATCAAGACAATGGCACTATGGCGATCCTTGGAAGAATGAATTTTGATACCTTTAGAACTAAATATCTTCCCCTCTATAGTGGAATGAAAGCTGAATTCAAACGTTGAGAAGAAGAAAGTAGAAATGTTGACAAGAGAGTCCTCCAAAGACTGAAGCCCTTTTGATTCTATTCTATTGAGTACAGACAAACTGGGTGGAGCTAACTCTCTAATAAATGACACGATTAAGAGGAAAGCACTAAAGCGAGTCTAAAGGTATGTGAGAAGAGAGAAGGTAAAAATCAAAGCCTAAGAACAAGCTAGCAAAAGCCTCCTTTGATGCCCTTGTTGCAGCACTCTTTATAGAAGTCCCCATGGTGACCCAAGGTCCCCTTCCTAGTTTGATTCATCTTGGAAATATTGATGAGGACATGCTAGCAAATATAGTCTCATTGACCATCTTTAAGGGAGAGTACAATGAAGACCCCGGTCTTCATGTAGCCGAGTTCATGATAGTGTATGTAGCCAATAATGCTAGAAGTTCTGAGTATTCATCGGTGATATTTCCCATCAGTTTCAAAAGCATTACATTTCAGTGGTATGAGAGATAAGAAACATTAACTTTTGGCACATGGGATGATCTAAAGTTGACCTTCCTCGCTAAATTTATGTGTGAAGGTTTTGAAGAGAAAATGCAAGAGGAGTTCATGAACTTAAGTCAGTCCTCTGGTGAATGGGTGGAAGCATATGTCTCTATAATGGAATCAATACTAAAGAGATAGACCAACCACCACTTGGATGAAGGCATTTAGAAGGGAGTTTTTCCTAAAGACCTACAACCAGAAGTTTGTAAGTTTATGGAATTGAGAAGACTAGTCAACTTGCAAACTGTAGTAGTGGAAGGTGCAAGACTATATGATGAAGTTGAAGCAAGGTTGTCGATGACCTTGGAAAGAGGAGTCTTACCTCCTCCCATGCTAGGAATGGTATAACTACCAAATGAAGTCCTAGGGGGGATTGTTCCCTTTTCCTACCCTTAGATGCACATAGTGTTGTAGTACAATGCATCAAACCCACACTGGCTACAGACAAGAATACCTTAAATGATGGTTCAACCATACTAGCATTTGTCTCAAATAGTTTCCTCAATAGCAACCCAACAAAAATAGTGGAGCCCTACCAATTCGAACCGATAACCAACAGTCTCAATAGGAGCTCTCAATCATAATTGGAACAAAGAACCCTCTGGATCAATCTGACTAGTCTATATAATGATTATGGAGGCTTTGAAAAATCCTACTAGGAGTACTCTAGGAGGAGAAAATTTGAACGACTATTTGTCCAATTCAATTGCAAGCAACAAGAAAGACTTTATAGACGTGATTATAGAACAATTGCAGACACTAAAAAGGTGAATACCACCAACATATCCAACCCTACAGGAGAGGTGAAAGAGATGTGATGCGATCGAATACATGGTATAGAAAGTGCCATCATGTAGAACATTTAGCTACTAAATTTACCTAAAAACCAACTATCATTTGGGGCCTTTTGTTCATACTATTTAAGGAAGAACCATACAGAGAATATCTTCTCTCTAAAGGAGATGCATGAAAGAAGGAAGCAAGATTCAACTTATTGGAATGCAAGATGACCACCCAAGATATTCGATGAAAGCCATCGGTTCCCCTCTTAAAGTTATAGAGGAAGACAATGTAGTGGTGGCTAAAGATTAGAAGTGGAGTTTTACATATGCGAAGAAAAGGGACATATCTCACCAAATTGCCCAAACTCTTAAAGGTCCATGGACTACGAACCCTTATGTTTATTGCAATACCAGCAACAGGAAAAAAGTAGGAAAATAGAAAAATCTGAGAAGTAGGAAAAGGCGTAGGGCAAGTATGGAGAAGGCACCCAGAATAATAATAAGTCTAGAAAAAATCCAAAAGCATGGGAACAACCGCCAAAAGTCCAAGGCGCAGCCGCCAAAGTCTAGAGAAGTTAAAAGAAAGAAAGTGCACCTTTAAATGCAAAGGTGCTCTCAAATCCTTGTAAAAGAGCGCCAGGCTCCCTCTTGTGCAAATTGTAAACTTAGAAGGGTAGTAAGACTAGTTAGGAAGTGAAAGAATGGAGCTTTGCCTAGGCCATGGCCAGCCATGTAAAAATTGAGGATGATCGCCCGTGGAAAGTAGGGCATGTATATAAACTTGAAAAGTAAATGAGAGGCTCATTCTTGTGTGTAGCAAAAAGCTTCTTCTTCTTCTTCTTCTCTTCTTCTTGCCTTCTTACTTGTGCTTGAGAGAGGGAGTGAGTGAGTGTGAGGGAGTGAGTGTGTGAGAGTGAGGGACCGAGGAGAAGAAGCTCCCCATCTCCTCTCTTCATCTTCTTCTCTTCCCTACTCTTCTCTTGTCTCGTGCGGCTATGGAGGGTGGAGCTTGTTGGAGAGGGATTGAGGTTGCTTGAGCTTGCCTCAAGGATCGTGGAGCTATCGATGTGCACGGGAGAGGGGGATACTCAATTGAGCATCAAGGTAAGCTCACTACACCCCATAGAAAGGGAGGGCATGTCGGTTATGTGAGAGGTAGCCATGGCTGCTCGGCTTGAAATGCTTGACCAATAAGCGGTCTATAGGTCTTTGGGGTTGAGCTTGTAGCTCCTTTCATTTTGGTTTCGTTGTCGAGACTGACAGAATCGAGCCTTGAATGTCGCACTCTTCGAATCGAGTATAGAGGTAGGGTTTTCAGGCCGAACTGGTGCTTGAGATAGATAGGAGATTTAGATGGTGTGATCTTCAGAACAAGTAAGTATTTTGGTTTGTTTTTGAGTAGGCAAGTAGGTAAATCAACCTCAGCCACTGTTTTTTATTTTTGTTGCGCTTGGATAGGACTAGGACCAAGGAAAGAAGGAAAATAGAAGGGTTTTTTGTTGCTAAAAATAGGTTGAAAACTAAGAGAAATGGGCATACAATCTAAATCTTGAGTGGATGGGTGCAAGAAGGGCAACCATAAGGTTGAAGGAAACTTGAGTAGGGCAATAAGAGGCTCAAAAGGTCAAGGGAGGCCTAATTTTGCATCCAAAAATCAAGAGAGAGAGAGAGAGAGCTTGAGAGAATGTGTGTGAGTGCAGGTACAGAAGGGGTTTGATCTGGTTGTTTTGCTGTCGCCCAGCCATTCCAGGTATTCCTTGACCTTCTTTGACTTGTGCTTGTTTGATATGGAAAGTTGGAGCTTGTACCAGAACCCCCACACGTAGCATTCATCACTCGCGTCCTTGCAACTGCACTATGGCAAACGCAGCGGACCAGGCTGGTCTGATTGCGCTGTGGCAAACGTAGTCAAACTAGGCTGCAAGTGTCCGATTCCTAGAATCGAACACTCAAATTGTCTGACTCTCGGAGTCTGACCCCGTCCGACTGTACCAGTTGGACCACCTGTGATCTGATCAGACTACTCGTCTGATCAGATGCACCACCTTAGACTTGGACCATCCGACTTTGCAAGTCGGACCCTGCCACGTGGCAGTAGGACCCATTTTTAGACTCGTACCCACCCATCTGATCAGACCGTCGTCAGATAGTCGGACTAACTATAGTTGGACCAAGACTAGGATCGGACCACCCAGTCCGATCGAATAGTCCAACTTGGACAGCCAAACTACCCAGAATCGGACCGATCCGATTCTGGGAATTGGACCACCATGGCAAAATATTTTAAATTGGTAAGTGAGCCACCTCCTCAGGCCAAGGCCACTCCGAACACATCCCCAAACATCCTTGAGTACTTGAGCTGAATCTTAGAAGCAAGAAATTGGAGAAACCACACCTGGGCAGCCTAGAGTCAACCTCTAGTAGCAGGCCATAGAACAGACGAGACTTAGAGCTGAAACTGACCCTCAGATTCCAATCTAGCCTTGATGGAGTGTAGAGTGTGCAGCATAGACCCTAGAAAATACAAGAGGACAGCCAAGAAATGCGCTTAGAGCCATATCAGGCTACGGACAAAAGGGGGAAAAGGAGGAACTGCATTGTTTATTTTGCATTCACACCCCTCGCTAATTTCATCATTTAAAGTGCACTAAAAGGGAGAAAGCCTGATTTGACACTGTGCACTGGGAAATCATTAAGAAAAGTGTGAATAAATTTGATAGCTACTTTCAATAACAAGGAACTCACATATAATCATAATAATTCAAAGAACCCACATGTAGGAGCAGACGTTGAGACGTAGCTGGGTGCCACAAAGCCCCATTAATAGGACCTTGAAGACCCTAAAGAGTTCAAAGACGACATGATTAAGGGCAAGTCGCTACCCAATCTGATTGGATTGATCGACAACCTAGTGGACCGAGAGGATGACTAGTTGAACTTGGGCGAGTTTCCAATCGAATTGCAGTGTATGGTCGACCAATAAGACAGGCTAACCAGGACCGTGATCCATGGCAGACCGATTGAGGAAGTAGTTACGAGCCTTGAGGAAGAGAGGAAGGTAGCTAGGAAAGCACTACGGAGCATCATGGCATATAACCGCGAGCAAAGGACGAGGAAATTGCGGCAAGACTTAGAGGTGCACGAGACACAATGCATTCTAGCCTTAGCTGGTAAGGCCATTATAGGGATGAACACATAGAGGGAGAGGGAGCTAGAGGCAG
The DNA here is from genome assembly GCF_053477565.2 of Lygodium microphyllum. Taxonomy (NCBI): domain Eukaryota; kingdom Viridiplantae; phylum Streptophyta; class Polypodiopsida; order Schizaeales; family Lygodiaceae; genus Lygodium; species Lygodium microphyllum. The sequence goes on along the minus strand of NC_141135.1, from coordinate 145,044,904 downwards.
ACCTGATGCTGAGCGATTGTCACCAACAAGCGGCTCATAGACAACACATATGCGGAACAGAGTGCAACTATGCTAGCCACCTCTTTGCTCACAGGCTTAGGAGTCACGTAGGGGGCAAAGAGCCACAACAAGATCCCTACAGTGGCCAAGCAGCTAGACAAGTACTAGCCCAACAATGACCCTGTAGCTTCATGGAGCAGTTCGAGCAGGTTTGCAAAGCCAATGGTCTCACGGACCTCGCCCAACGCTAGCAAGCTTTTGGGCTTTGCTTGGGTGATAAGGGAAGGACGTGGTACACTAGCCTAGATGCAGCAAAGCAAACAAACTTCAATCGCCTAAAGGTTCTCTTCATCAAGAGATTTTCAAAGGCATGGTATTCGGACAACCTCATAGTCCAACTAATGAATGTCAGTCAGAAGGACAAAGAGAACATTATAGACTACGTCACTCATGTATGTAGCCTGTTTAAAAGAATCCCTACCAAGGAATGACCAAACGAGAGAGAGGTCTCTACCATTTTTATAAATGAAATCCACAGCGAGGAGCTTTACAAGGCGCTGGCAAGCAACTTGAGCTTGTAGAAAGATGTGCTCGCTAGGGTTTTCAATGAGGTAATAAGGGTAGATGACCAGCTTGGGGAGAGAAGCACTAGAAGCTCGAATCGAGATGGCTCTAGCCAAAGAACCATAGAGAAGGGCATAACCTATAGCGAGAGATCAGCCCTTGACATGTAGAATAAGGGCAAGAGCATGGCACAAGACTAAGAGCTAGCCAAAGTCAAGATAGAGCTAGCACGGTTGCAGGAGTTGGTAAAGAGACCCACTAGACTGCATGTTCAGTGTGTGCACTGTGGAGGCCACATCCCTGCCGAGTGCCAAGATCCAAGATCCAAGCCTTGTGCAAATTGCGGAAGGTTTGGCTATGATGCAATGCATTGTCAATTGCCAAGAAGGTTTCCTTACACATAGCAATACAACTCACCATACTGCGGGAATAGGCCACCTAACTTCTTCGAAAGAGGAGCCCCATTGGCCCTTCTAGCACCTAATGATACAAAACCGGCCGTTCCTAGATTAGAGATCAATCCCACGGGCATACCTAGACCGCCTCCGGACCCTTCGTGACACATCCATCGAGTGATGCTCCCATCCACTACGTGGAAGAGCCCAATGACAAGGAGTCATATGTGAACCCTTACATCTCATATGATGAAGAGGGTAATCTGGTCCTCATGGACTATCGACCAGTGCCGGTGATGGTGTTAGGAAGGGGAAGAGGCATAGGTTTTTCAAGGCCAACCCAAGACCTAGTCACGTGCTAGACTTGTGGTCACCCTGGTCACATATCAACACGATGCCCAAAAAAGAGCAGGCTAATAGGGAGAGAGTTGATCTCAGGTGTGCCGAGTGCAGCATCACCCATCTGTTCAGGGAATGCCCTAGACAAAAGCCGTCCTCGAGATCAGGCAATGTACCATCAGTATCTTTGGGGCTATTTGGCATTGAGACATTCGACAACGAGGATACACCCATCCTGCTGCATGTCATGACACATGCACAAACGCAGTAGGTCAGCATATCACTGCCTGGGCGTAGCAACCTAGACACTACCTCAATAGGAAAGAAGAGTCGTAGGTGGAGAAAGAAGAAAACCAACGCTAAGATTACTCTCAAAACTAATGGAGAGACGATGCTAGTGAGTGGCAGGAAGGTAACTGATATTGAGACTAAAACCTACTCCGAAAATAGCTAAGAAAGGGAGTGCTAAGGTAGGGGAGTACCCCCACCTGAAGTGCCAATTAGAAGTGATTAAAAAGGTCAAGGAGTGGGTAAAGGAAGCCCAAGAGAACCTGAAGGAAGTTGAGGCCATCATAGAAGATGGAACTGAGGACCTCTCTAGTGTGAGCACCCTAGTCTCACCCTCTCGATCAAGGTCAAGATATGCATCTATGCCACGGGGAGCACCACCCAGGAGAATCTTAGGATCCACGGGCCAGCAAAACACCCAAGGCCAATGGCCTAGAGGTGTGGGAATGGAGGAGAGATAAATGATGAGTAACCTCCTCACAACATTCGACACTTTGGCTAGAACTGAAGCACTGGGTGGAGGAACCAACTGAGCAGATTGCTGCTGACCTGCATGAGCATGATGTAGTCACACAGATACCAAGCTTGACATTGCAATCAGTGCCTAAATCTCTACATGTAAATGCTTTTTGGGAGGGTACTGAGATGCACATTTTGCTACCTATCCTAGCCCTAGGAGACATGACGTAGAAAGGAATCATAGACACGGGCGCAGGGGTTAGTGTCTTGAGCCACATAGCCTTGAAAGCCTAGGGAAACCCTCCCATTGAGACTGCTAGGTTCAATGTTACACTAGCAAATGGAATGAAGGTAAGGCTGTTCAGAGTTTTAAAGAATTGGCCAGTGAAGATTGCAGGTGTCCAGTTCTCTGTACACTTCATTGCTATGAAGGGAGTGAACTACGACATCCTACTAGGCCGACCCTGGATGAGGAATGCACGAGTCATCCGAGGACTAGGGCAATGGTCTAATATTCTTAGAGAATCATAAGGAAGCAGTAAGGGTGGAGATGGATATGTAGAAGACAACACCGGTTGATCTAGATACCATCTTAGCCACATTGAGGGGTGACACACAACCAACCACATCGTATGGGCCGCTGACCAAGTATATCCCCTACCCTGAGGATGAGCAAGATTGGATGCATATCCTTGCAACCATTGATCTCCCATTGTCGAATGATGAGGAGGAGTATAAGCAAGGCGCATAAGCCATGGGCACACTTAGTACTACTCTGCATGATGGCAAGGAGTGTGTGTGGTCGGCCCAAACCTGTCACTTTTCATGTCCCAAATAATAACCTAGAACTCCAGGAAACCCTAGAGTATTTGACAGGCAAATTGGAGGGCAATCCTTCCGCTAATATCTTGCCCCTCAGAGACCTCCTGGGTGAGCACAAGTGGAAGTGGACCAAAGTTCATGACCTAAACTTGCTATACAATTGGACTCTAGTCATCGATGAGAAAGAGGCTAGAAAGGAGGACCCAGGAGAAGTTAGGGAGTGATGATTATGACAATGAATATGAGTATTTTCCATCCATCAGTGATGAGAGCGACGAGAAATGGATACCATGGAGGATGATACTGATGGAAGTGTGATAGAGCAGATAAGAACGGACTCTAGGCCCTGAGAAAGGAATGCATATGAGATCAAGAGATGTTATGAGATTGGATTGCGATCGCTCTTGGTTGGAACACATAGGGGTAGTGGATTATGAGCAAGCTGGAATTGCCCAACCACCAGTGGTACCTGTGTTTAGGACAGAAGCACCTATTGAACTACGACCACCCAAGGAGACTCCTTTCTCCAGTGAGGGCTGCGAATTCAACTCGGAGTTTGAAGTCAATATAGAGAGCAACCCCGAAATGCCCATGCTAGCCAAAACCAAACGCACCAAGGGGGACTTGCTGGTCCACCTAAGGCGCAATCGGCTAAATGAGGAAAGAAAGAAACGAACAAAAGAGTTAGACACAGAACAACAAAAGAAACCGCATGACCTACCCAAACACTTCAGTAAGTTCAAGAAGGGTGATAGAGTGGTGGTCCTGCTACGAGCAAAGAGGTAGGGCCAGACCAGCGAGCCTATTGAAGGACCCGCCAAGGTCAAGGAAGTCAACCTGGCAGGGAAAGGTGAGAAGCCTCAACCTATATTCATAGTAGACAACCTGACCAAGGATGAGGAGGGTAGCCTTGTTGCTCCCCTACGAGAGTACGTGGATGCGTTTTCCTGGTCTCTGGATGAACTTAAGGGAGTCGACCCCAATTGTGACCCACAACATCGCTATGGTCCCTGACACTGTCCCTGTAAAAAACGCCCTTACCCCATGAATCCAAAGCATGCCCATGCAGTAAAAGAGGAGATTGATGAACTCATGGAGTTGGATTCATCCACAAAATAGAGCACATGGACTGGGTATTACCAATAGTGATCATTATGAAGAAAAAATGGAAAGATCCAAGTGTGTGTCAACAACAAGAAAGTCAATGCCACTACGAAGAGAGATAACTATCCATTGACATACACCGAGCACATGCTTGAGAGGGTGGTAGGTAAAGAAGCCTACAGTTTTCTGGACGACTAGAGCCCCAAGAGGAACACCAAGGAAAAGGGGATTCTATTGCAAGAAAATCTATCTTGTGACATCAACAAGATTTTATTTCATTCTTTTGATCATCAAAACAAAGAAAACAACAAATCTTCATGCAGTATCATAGTAAGTATCTCCCGCAAATTTGATAGAATCAATCATAATCTTCAATATCTTCATAGAATTCTTCAATAGAACAATGAACATAGAAGAATACACCATTTTTGAATGAAAATCAATCACATAGTATTCATCTTCAATGTCTTCATATTTTTCTCTCTCAATCTCTCATATACAATTACACTATTTTGATAGAATTGACTATCTCTGGCTCTCTCTCTCTCTCTCTCTCTCTCTCCATCAATAATACATCATCTCCTCACTACAATACTCAATAATAACTCTCAATAATCCTTCTTAGGTTGTGGATGCACCTCCCAAGAGGTATGTCTATTGTGAAAAGGCACCAGAGCCACTAAAATGTCTCTTCATAGCTCACTACTGTCACTATCACTCCAGTCTTTTCTTCAGTCTTCAGCAGCTACTTCTTCCATTTGTTTTAGCTCTTTTGAACTTAGATTCATTCCTTCCAAAAGTTAGAAAACTTTCCCAAAGTCACACATACATTTTATAAAACACTTACAGAAGATCTATAGAACAGTACAGTACACTACCAGAGCAAATACAGAATAGTTACAGAGCAGTTACAGAGTAGAGACAGAGGCTCTACAGAAGGTTTACAAAGGGTTATAGAAGGTCATCAGAACCTCATGACTCATACTAAAACCATTCCAAACTATCAAAAACTATTTAATAAGCTTCCAAAAGATCTTAATCTTCATCAATCATCAATCCATGCTTCATACAAAAGAAAATCAAAATAAAACAAAAGCTATACAGAAGGTATACAGAACCAATCAGAACCTCAACAAAAACTATCAGAACATCACATAGCTTCATATCTCTACTAAAAATCATCATGAGCTTCCAAAACATAATCAATATCATCCAAAACACTCTCAAACACTTCCATTATCAACCTTACATCACTCTAAATCCATAAAAAATCAATCATTCAGGTCCTTAAAAACAACAAAAATCAGTAAAAAATTCAATCTTTTTCTACTCTCAGCATATCCCCACACTTAGACAGGAAGCATCCTCGCGACCTAAGGAAAATAATAATATAAGTTTACTAAAGAGCTCAATTTTATCTTCCGTAGGATCTTCAACAATCTTGTCAAACCATGACCCAAACTTGTCACCTATATTTCTAGAAAAAACTACTAAAGGAAAACTTCGTTATTCATTAAAACATCTGATAATCATTTAAAAGTCATAACAAATTTATAAAGGATATAAAAGGTTCTTTTTAAGCTTTCCACCATATGCTTTCCATCCACCATCAATAATTCGAAAAGAGCTCTCGAACAAATTATTCTCAATCAGTACGAACTCATCACATACAATTATTACAACACACACACACAAACACTAACACAACCATCTGAATGACACCTCCAAAAAGAGATATATATCATTAAGAATAATCCAAATTATATTACAAAGGCATAAATGAAGGTGATCCCTTTTGAAGACTTGGTGGTTTTGAAAACGATCCATGGAGAAGGACTCATCCACAAATGTCTTTGGAGGATTTTGAAAGAACTAAAGGCAGCACATCCTTTCTAGCAAAACAAGGTATCTACTAGGTAGACATAGGGCATGAAAATAGAGGACATCCAACTATTGGGAATCAACGTTCACATTGACATTCATGCCTTTGGAATGGCCTTTTGATCGTTATGGGAATACCTATGCATATATGCTAGATACCAAGCAAAATAAACTGTCAATCTCACTGAAAGACCTAGAGATTATGAATATTGGTGAGAAAAATGAAGGTAATTCTGGTATGCTTGACTAGCAGTTGTCCAGTCCCCTGGAATTAATGGCCAATTTATATGTGGTCCTGTGAGAGAATCAATCGAGCTCCATCCTCTTCTTCTGAAAATTTACTAATCAAATCCTTCATACTCACTAACCAACTAAGGGGGTTGAGAAATAGAAGTGGTAGGAGATGGAAGTGGAATAAGCAAAAGAGGATGAAGAGATGGGTAGGCAAAATCATAAAAGGAGGAATATGCTAAAGAAGGAATGGTTGAAAATTTAAGTGAATCGGTTAGGAAAGGCGTCAATTGATAAATAGGAAAAGTAGAAGGTATATAGATAGATGGAGAAGGGCATGGTGGAGAAGGGGAAAAAACTTGATCTTCGATGAAAGAACAATAGGTAAATATAGAAATTTGAGGAAAACCTTGAGGTTGGAAAAGAAGAGGTAAGATAGTTGCTGAATTGGTTTGATAAAGGGAAAGATAAGTATCATAGCAATGAGCCATTTGTTCATAGTACAATAGGCTAGGAATAGAGGGACCTAAGACAGATCTTCTCTGGTAGGCATAAAAAAAGGATGAATCAAATGGATGGTTTTTGAAAAGATGATGTTAGAAATCAAGCTCTACCTATCAGTTTATCTTGGTGTGTAACCGACATCTGTGACAACTACTGTGTACAGCTGTCTCCATGTGACTACATTAAATAAGTCGGGTTAGTAGTTAGTTAGTGACTTGACTAGAGTTAGTCAGTCTAGTTTACTTTATATTGTATTGGGTGGTTTAGTGTTATTTAGCATAATGAAGAAAATACATTGAGAGCCTGAAGGCTCATGGATATGACTTCAAGACTGACCTGAAGGGCTGGAAAAAGAAGAGGATTGACTGTCATTTTCACCATTTTGGTCACACAGAGATATGCATTGTTGAAGGAGACTAGCCATTGATCAAGAGGTTGTTGGTGACCTTGCTGGAGCATTTGAAAGGCCCTATTGAGCCTATGCAAGCCTTGGATAGGCTTAAATAAGCCATCGTGTACAGCAACAACCCCTGCTGATTCTGCGTGAACTGCGCCTATAGGCCTGAATGGACTGCAACATGTGGAAACTCAAATGGGGCACTTGAACAAGACCCACAAGGCATGAATGCTCACTCTTGAAGGTACTTGAAGAGTACAAGAAGCAAATGCTTGTGTGGGAGCTCTGTTATGAGCTGGAGTAACAGACACAGACCTATAATCAGTTCTGAACTGCTATGAAGATGAATGGACAGCATGCATTCAATCATTATTGACATACAGGAGCTTTGTATTACACTCAGAAGGCATCTCTAAAGCACAAGAATGTGTCAAAGCATGTATACATTGGATCTAATGTCTTGGAGCTAAGATTTCTTGATCAGAACACTCAGATCTGAAAGCCATTGACAGGCTGGAAACTGTCATACACAGTGAATAGCAAGCATTGTATCTTGCTGAAGCAATGCATGTCACTTTGGAGCTTCTATCACCTATATGAACTGACATATGCATGCTGAATGTATGGAGGATTGTGGAAAGCATTCATGCTACTGAATACTCAAATTTGGACCTGTAATAATTGCCTTGACAGTGCTTGGATTGGTTATGAACAGTCATGTATTCCTTGACAGTGATTAATGAAGACAAGTTGTCTATGCCTACCCAAATGCTCATGTATTGAACCCATCACTTCAAAGTGAATGTATGACATGATTTGAAGACTTTTTGGAGCTTCTTAAAGCTTGTTATGCTGATTCTTGGTTGATTGCAACTTGTAACCAAATTAGTTGATATTTGTACTTGTTGGTTATGCACTGTTTTGTGCTTCTATGCCTATGTATGGCTTGACACATGTACTAGCAGCTATCTGGGAAGTTCTGGGACATGTATGACATATATGCATGTTGTTTTTGGACTTGAAATTGTTGCTGGTTATACACAGTCTACAGTTTTCAAACTGCATCTTTGGTCCCTGGCAGTGAGGTTGCAGGAGTTTAAATTGAAGCAAATACATAGCATATGCATTGATTGTTTTACCTACGGGTTTGACCATTTGTTTTGGGACTTTTTTGGGTCATTAATGGGCTGAAATACCCTGGTTTCTACTGCAATTAGTTGCAGAAAACTGTCATAAACTGTTGTGAACTGAACTTGGTCAGTCATACTTATTGATTTGCAAGTAGTTAAACATCTGACAAACAGTCTATTGTGTCATGGCTAATGCACATGGGATTGATAATATCACTCAGATAGTTGGAGAGAAGTTAGAAAACAAGAACTTTGCATTATGGAAATTCAGAATGAAGAACTTTCTAGTTGGCAGGGGTTATTGGGATCTATGTACAGGAGACGAGGCTGCTCCTAAGTTGCCTGCAACGAATCCAACTAATGAACAGAAAAGAGCTCATAGGCTATGGAATGAGAGAGCATGCAAGGTGCTGCATTGGTTTTCTCTATGTATATCTGATGCTATGGTAATTCAAATCATTGGATGTGAGACTCGAAGGATGCTTGGGACATACTGATGAAAAATTATGGAACCATGACACATGCATGAAAGATTCAGTTGAAACAATAGTTCAACAACATGTCTAGGAATGGTAGGAGCATCTAGGTGTATACCACGGAGATTAAGACCATAGCTGATCAACTTGCTACCATTGGCTCAAGTTTATCAGAAGATGATATGATTGCAGTTGCCTTGAATGGATTAGGGAAAGAGTACAAAGCTTTTGACACATCCATTTCTGTTAGAGAAGAGCCCCCTACCTGGGAAGAGCTAGTTGCTTTGTTGCTGCATGAGGAGGTCAAGTTTGGTTTGAATACACATTCCAGTGTAGCTCAGAGTAGAGACACTGTGTTATACTCTAGCCAATGTGGTAGAGGATTTAGAGGTCGTGGTTCATTTCGAGGTCGTGGTGACACTCGTAATGCTTATGGACAGCAGCAGCAACAGGGTAATTGGCATGGTGCAAACACACAAGGCTAGCATGGATCTGGCGGGTTTAGAGACAGGGGGAGATCACCCCGAGGTAGAGGTGGTGGATCTGGTTCATGGTAGTCATCTGATCAGTCCAGCAGGGACAAGAATTGCCATTATTGTGGCAGGTATGGGCACATTGCAAAGGATCGCTACAAGAAGCAGGGAGATATGAAGGCAAAGGCCAGACAGCATGGGCACTATGCATCTTCCAGTGGTGCTCATGATGACCAAGTTGATAGGCTATTTGCCATGCAGCATGTATCCAAAAATGCATTGAGACATAATAGAGATGATAGATGGTACATTGACTCTGGAGCATCAAACCACATGACACCGCATGGAGAGTGGTTTGATGAGATGGTTGCAGGTACACATGGTCATGTATGTACTGGGGATGACACCCAACATGACATAAAGCATAAAGGGATTATTCCTCTCATGATGCTTGATGGCAAGAAGAAAGGCCTGCATGATGTATTACATGTACCGACCATAACAAAGAATCTTTTGTCTGTGGGTCAAATGGCAAAACAAAATTTGCAAGTAAGATTTAACAAAGATGGATGTTTCATTGAGGAGTATGGAAATGGCTGCAAGTTAATTGCCAAAGGCAGAAGGGATGGCAGGATGTTTACTTTGAATGCGACCATTCCGGGACTTAAGGCAGCCATGTTTGCTCATGATGAGAGTGCCATTCGGGATGTAGAGATTTGGCACAAGTGGATTGGACATGTTAATGTACAAAAGCTGAAATCTATGCAGTAGAAGGAAGTAGTACTTGGATTACCTAAATTCAAGTATAATGACTTTGTTCATGTATGCCTTGCATGTCAGTTTGGGAAGCAAGCATGGTTTTCGTTCATGAGACATGTAAAAAATAGTACTAGGCCTTTACAGTTGGTGCACTCTGAAATCTGGAGTCCTTCACATAATGCTTCGTTTGAAGGTGCGCGGTATTATGTCTCATTTATTAATGATTTCAGTAGGTACACTTGGCTTTATGTTTTGAAGCATAAAGACGATGTGTTTGATGCATTCAAAGATTTCAAGAAGTATGCAGAAAATGAGTTGGGCTGCTACATATCCTGTTTGAGATCAGATGGAGGAGGTGAATATGTCTCTAATTACTTTGACAGGTATCTCGCTAAATATGGGATCAGAAGACAGCTCACATGTAGCTATACACCGCAACAAAACGATGTTGCAGAGAGGAAAAACAGGGTCCTGATGGAATCAGCTAGAGCAATGCTAAATGAGAAATGTCTGCCAAATGGTTATTGGGCTAAGCAGTGATGACTACTATCTATGTGCCGAATCGAACCCCTACAGCAGGGATTCATGATGTCACCCCATATAAGAGGCTGTATGGTCATAAACCTGGTATTTCGCACTTGAAGGTATTTGGCAGCATTGCATATGTGCATATACCAAATGAAAAGAGGAAGAAATTGGATTCTAAGGCAGTGAAGAGTGTGTTTCTAGGATATGCACAGGAACGAAAAGCTTATAAGTGTTATGTACCTTCTACGCATGAGACACTCATAAGCAGAGATGTGGTATTTGATGCGTTAGTATCCTGCTATGGGAATCCCATTGCAGTGCCTATTGATGGCTCACCCAATATGAGTCGTGCTGAAAATACTCCTACAGAGAGTACTTCCATGAGTGGTCCAACAGGTGATGTATCATCTACAGTGAGTCCTTGGACAAGACGATTGCGTTGTCACGCTACTGCATCCACTGACACGGATATGTCAGTGAGGGGGAGAACAGATAAGAGAAAAGAAAAGGTTCTTGAAGATGTAATAGGTCCACTCATTGCAGGTTATGAGTCATCTAGCAGTGACAACTTAGACAGTGAATTGGGGATTCCATCTGTTGTGACGCGCCAGGTGCTAGGCAGAGTTGTTTTGTGCCGCCTCATGAGAGGCAAGCTCATAGTGAGCCACAGATCAAGAGATTAGAGAGGGTCAGACGATCTGTTGATAGATACATATACACTGGATACTCAACCCATCATTATGCTTATATGACTAAAGTAACAGGTTTTAGAGAATCAAGTAAGTTTGATGAGGTAGTTGCAGATGAGGATTGGCGTGCTACTATGGATGAGGAATATTCAGCTTTGGCTAAAAATGGCACATGGGATTTGCTACAGTTGCTTGAGGGCAAAACACCTATTGGCTGCAAGTGGGTGTATAAGGTAAAATGTAAATTAGATGGATCATTGGAAAGATACAAGGCCAGGCTGGTTGCAAAAGGGTATGCGCAGCAGTATGGTCTTGATTATGAGGAGTCTTTCAGCCCTGTAGCAAAGATGGCTACAGTTAGAACTGTGATTGCTTTGGCAGCAGCTAGAGGCTGGAAACTATGGCAGATGGACGTAAAGAATGCCTTTCTGAATGGAGAGTTATAGGAAGAAGTTTACATGGAATAGCCTGAAGGCTATGTGCATCCAGAATTTCCAGCACATGTATGCTGGCTGAAAAAGGCATTATATGGGTTGAAACAGGCACCTAGAGCATGGAATGCTCGCATCAGCAGTTATTTGCAGCAACATGGTTTTCGATTGGGTGATATTGATCACAGTTTGTTTGTGAAGAAGACAAATCGTGGCTATGTATTCCTAGTTGTCTATTATGTTGATGACTTGATCATTACAGGAGATGATGAAAGTGGGATTGCTGAAGTAAAGACATGTTTACAGGCTGGATTTAAGGTCAAGGACCTAGGAGAGCTGAAATATTTTTTGGGGATTGAGGTTGTCTCTACACCTCAAGGCATATGGCTGCTACATAAGTAGTATGCTCAAGACATGTTATAGAAATATGGTATGGTTGATTGCAAGCCTATGGATACGCCTTTAGAGCAGAATGTCAAGCTGTAGATTGATGTTGGGACAGAGATTGAGAATGTTACCATGTACAGACAGATGGTAGGCAGCTTGATCTATCTCACGATCACTAGACCTTACTTGAGTTATGCTGTGGGACTGATCAGTCAGTTCATGCAGAAGCCTCGCAAACCACACTTGGATGCAGTCAAGAGAATTCTGAGATATGTAAAGAGTACCATAGATCATGGGCTATTTTATGCATATGGGAAACCCCTTGACTTGATGGGGTATACTGATACTGACTAGGCTGGTTGCACTTATGACAGGAGGTCAACCAGCGGCTATGCATTTGGATTGGGTAGTAGCATGATCAGTTGGCAGAGTAAGAAACAACCTACAGTTGCACTGTCTAGTATGGAAGCAGAGTATCGTGGTGCGGCCTTAGCGGCCTGTGAAGCTATGTGGTTATTACAGAAGTTGCTGAATGACTTGGGAATACACTTGGACAGCAAAGTAAGGCTGTACTGTGATAATTTAAGCAGTGTGATGTTAGCAAGTAATCCTGTTTATAATGCAAGATCGAAACACATTGAGGTTCACTACCATTTCATCAGGGAAATGGTTTTAGCAGATCAGATTGACTTGAAGCATGTGAAGACTGAAGACCAGGTAGCAGACATCTTTACCAAATCACTTGGTAAAGATAAGTTCATTCACTTTAGACAGCTACTTGGAGTGATGCAGATGGTTTGAGTTTTTGGTTTGAGCTTGAGGGGGAGTGTTAGAAATCAAGCTCCACCTGTCAGTTTGTCTTGGTGTGTAATCGACATCTGTGACAGCTACTGTGTACAGATGTCTCCATGTGACTACATTAAATAAGTCAGGTTAGTAGTTAGTCAGTGACTTGACTAGAGTTAGTCAGTCTAGTCAGTCTAGTTTACTTTATATTGTATTGGGTGGTTTAGTGTTATTTAGCATAATGAAGAAAAGACATTGAGAGCCTGAAGGCTCATGGATATGGTGTTTTTCCATGTCTCTCTCTCTCTCTCTCTCTCTCTCTCATCTTTGAACAGATGAGCTAGGAGATCCACCCTCAGTTGGTTAGTGCTCTGCACATAAGTAGAAGCTGTATTATGACATTGATTCAGGACCACAGAATCAATCATTGAGTGCCATGAATTGTCAGGGCAAGTAGCCACTTTTGAAGAATAACACTAGAACATGTCATCTATCCTCAACTCCAAATAGTTGACATACAAAACAGCTTGCAAAACCACATCCCCCACATATCAAGCCATATCTACATCATCTAAAATCAATAGATCACCTCATAGATACATATAAGACAGCAACATGGTATCTGTCATCACAAAATCTTCAAACACCATATGGACCACTTCGGTCAGCAAATCAAGAGACCAAGCCCCACTTCAACCATCCTCTGGAAGAGGGAGATCCATCATTGAAAGCTTCATATAGAAGGCCAACTTCTGCAACTGATAGTGGACAAAGAAAGAATGGTTTGGAGGAACATACATCTGAAAGTGTTAAAATGCAGACCATAACAAATCCATCCTGGACTGTAATCTTTCCACTTTATCTTGAAACAAGGGACACAATGTGGCCTGTCTCTAGAGAACTGCCAAGACCTGCTTAGAGATAGAGGGAATAATAGGAACATTGGGGCTTGGAGGAACAGACCGTGACTGCGTCAATTGGTCTTGCAACTACTTAATTTGGGAAGCTTGTGATTCCATTGTATTACAAGCAGTCTGTAAAGCGGACGGTTTTGTATCTAAAAGAGTCTAAAACTCTTGAGCTTCTTTGGACATTTTCTCTTTCTCCTCTGAGACTCTAGTGACCTCTGATTGAGCTTCTGCTAATTGAATCTTCAAAGAAGATATTTCTTCTCTCTGGGTCTCAATCATTTGTGTTTGCTGCTCCATCTACTTTAACAGATCAGCAAGTGTGTCTTTAGCAGAGGCTAACTATGTAGAGTTGCCTTATGCAACTGGTTTTTGGACTGCATCAATTCTTCACAGAAAGAAGCATACAACTATTGAACACAAGCTGTTACTGAAAGTTCAGTCAAACTCTAGATGTCATTACAAAGGAATGGAATAGCATCTCCTGACACTAAACTGTTCAGTGAAGGGACTGATATTTCTAAAGAACCCTCTCTATGTGCCCTGAATAAATTGTTACATGTGAGGTAAGCAGGGAGGTCACTGCCAGATGTAGCAGGAATTATGACTGAAGGAATGACTGAGGAAGTTTTATCTGCCACACACTTCAAGCGCTTCCACTGAATGACCAATGGAGGAGGGGAATCAAGATCCTCTATGTCAATAGGTTCTGACTCTTCTGAAGGTGTAGGGGGAGGAACTGGATCAGATGGAGGAGGTGGTAGCACACCCTTTTTAAGGCTTGAGTATGTCAAGAAAGCATATAAGTAGGAACCATAAGTGACATTTCCTCTGGTTACTTTGACAAAATGTTGGTCCATCTTCGTAAGCAGGTAAGTACTCCAATCAATGGCCAACCATTTTAACACCATCCTAGAAGCTGTAAAGAGTTATTTGGACAAATAATGGGATGGTGTTTTGGCAGGCATAAACCTGTCTTAGAGGAATTGGTAGACTAACTTCCAAAGAAGATCAGTGATCATGGAAAAAGATACTCCTGAAGTGTTTATCACTTTCTTGACATCCAGAATCTCTTTGGTCTGCTTCTGTAACAGCTTGAAAATCTCATCATTGGAGAATAATTGTCTGGCTGTAACAAAGGGCTCTCCTTTATAGGGAAGAGACAAAGCCTTCCCTAACCCTCGGGGTGTCAACACCATGGAAGTACCATGAACCAGGCCCGACTTCTTACTGTATGATGCAAGAAACTCATCACACAGGGATGGATCATCTGGAATCAATGGGAATGAAACAACCACGAAAGTCACAAGTCCTGCTTTTGCTATAGGCTCAAAAGCCAGTAGAGAAGAATAATCCCTACTGATCAATGGGACATACTGGATAGGAGGAGGAGCATGAGGTGCCATTTAGATGGAAAACACACGCCACAAACACAGACAATCACAAAGAATACCTGCAAAACAACCAAAATAGCTATAAAAAAGAAATCAATCAAAAGAAGGACACACACAGACGTAGCCAACCAATTTACCACCCCAAACAACCCATAAACTAGAAAAAATTCGGCATGACCTCTACACATATGCGACTGAAAACTTCATGCGATGCAATAAGCAAGCACCCAAAACCCCGTATCAGGCAAAAAAAGAGAGAAAAAAAACTACAAACCGTACCCGTAATCATAGCATATAAGCAAACCATAATACCATTAAAAACCTAATCAGGACCTGACCATAACCTTGACCAACAATTTCAGCTAAGAGGACTTTACGTGCCCATCCCACGAAGCGTGTTTATTCAAAAATGAAAAAAAAAAGTGTAGTGAGGGGAAATAGTTTTAATGAAGGGTGCATTTTAAGAAATTATTAACAATGGGTGACATTTTATTAAGTTATAAACCTTAATAAGAAAACGGCGGTTCCTTCTTAAAATTTTAATTATAATCGGGTGAAGCAGTGCTTTATCGAAACCCTGACTACGATTCCCAGATTGGGGTCTCTAAATGCAAATTTATTCATTAAAAATTAATGGTGACGTAGAGCACTTTTTTACCAGCGCGTATTTTTTTGTGATTGCTGGTTCATTTTTAATAAAAATTAAGGTGCCCCTTAAGCGCACGTAGCGCGTGCAAAGTGAACGGCTGGTTGATTTTTAATTATTAGAAATTGTGTGTTTAGCGCGAACGTGCGTGAAAAAGTATTTGAATAAAGTTAATTTTAAAAATTAATTGTGGTTAAGGGATGATGAAAATGAACAAAGCTCAAAAAGGGGTACATGCAAAGGACTGAATGCGCACAGAGTAGTCTCCAAATGCAAGGAATCCAGTAAAAAAAAACAAATACTACTGATTGGAAAAATAAAGCACCTTAGTGTGTTTTTGTTATTTTGATATTTATTTTTTAAAAATTCATTTATTTGTTTATTTTAGTTTCTATTTTTTTTTAATTTGTATTTTAGGTGTGTTTGTATTTTGTATAGTGTTTGGTTGTGTTTGTTTGTTTTGTTATTTTTCTTCTTTTTCTGTTTTTTTTTAATAATTAAATCGGGATATATGACACAAGAATATGTTGTGAATTGTAAGGGTGAAATTTCAACAATCCAACAAGTGTCAACAGTGTGTTTTAATTTATCCATGATTTTTCAATTGATTTTTGAAATTTATAATGAATTTTCATGAGATGAAGTATTGAATTTAGGATTTTGGCTTCAAATAATAAATTTTCCATTTATGAAAATATTTTCAATTGAGAAATTATTGGCAAAAGGAGCAAGGGGATTTATGGAAATTTTTGGAATTTTTTTGGATTTATTTTTGAAATTTTACCAATTTTTAATGAATTTTACTCATTTTGCATGTATTTTTGAAGAAATTTTCAAATTTTAAATTTTTTTGCACATTTTTTTCTCGAATTTTCACTTTAAAAAAATATTCCAAATAATTTCAACAATGTTGGAAATTTTTAGAAATTTTTTTACAATTTTTTAATTTTAAATAGATTTTAATGAATTTTAAAATGTTTTAGGTGTTTTATATTTATTTTTATGTGTTTTTATGTATTTTTCGGGTTTGGAAATTAAAAGGCGGTACCCGAGCTGTGTGTGAACAACGGAGGATGACTGCGTGTGAATGGTTGACTGCAACACTCCACCGCACGGAACGAATCGAAAACATGTGCTCGCGCGTGGACGCCTGCTAACAGCTCATGAACACGTGCACGTGCGACAAAGGAATAAAGGAGGAATAGGGGCAAAGGGGCAAAAACGGGGGCTACATGGGAAAACAGTGGTTAGAAGAAAGGCAAGTTGGTTAGGGTAGTAACCTAAATGACTTAGGGAAAGATAGTAAGTTAAGGCAAGGAGATTAAGTTAGTAAGGTAAGTAAATTAGGTGAAGTTGGTAAGTTAAGGCAGTTAAGTTAAGTTAGTAATTTAAGTCAATGAAAGCAAGTTAGTAATTTAAGTCAATTAAAGGAAGTTAGTGATTTAAGTCAATTAAATTAATGGAGTGTGTTAAATCAATGAGATTAAGGGAGGGTAACCAGGGAAACTAACCAGGGAGAGGCGGAGGTGGAGAAGAGAAGGGGGAGAGGAGGTGGTGGAGGGGAGGAGGTGGAGGGGAGGAGGTGGAGGTAGAGAAGAGGAGGTGGAGGGGAGGAGGCGGGCGGCGGGGGAGAAGAAAGGAGGGGAGGAGGTGGAGGTTGCAGCAGAGGAGAGGTGGAGGGACAGGAGGCGCTGCTACTGCTGGATTTGGCGCTAGTAGTGGAGGACGGGGAATTGTTGGATGGATAAGACGGGAGGAGGCGCGAGTGGGATAGCAAGAGGAGGGGCAGCTGCTGTGGCTGCAGAGGCAGCAGTAGAAGCAGGATGCGACGACGGCGGAGGGGGAGGGGCACCCACGGTGGAGGGAGGAGAGAGGATGTGGAGGAGGGGGAGGAGAAGTAGTGTGGGAGGAGCAGCGGGAGAACGAGGAGGGAGAGGGACAGGGCAAGCAAGGAGAAGAGGAAGGACGAAGAGGAAGGAGGAAGCGTGCAGGTAACCGTAGGATTTTTTTAAATTTGTTTAAAAAAATTATTATTATGGTTTTTTTAATTGGTTTTGTTTTGTTTGGTGCTTTTTTGTGTGATTTATGTGTGTTTGTTTTTTGTGAGGTGTGTTCTTGTTGTTGTTGTTTTTTTGTGGTTTAAATGTGGGTTGGTGTTTTTATTTTTTTTGTTTTTGTTTTTTTTGTTAAAATTATGTGGGTTTGTTTTTTTTTTTTGTGTTTTGGTGTTTTTTGTTTTTCATTAATGGAGGTTTTTATTTTATTAAAGGTGGATTTTTTTTTTGTTTGTTTTTTTTGTGTTAAATGATTGGTTGTTTATGGGGTGGTGTGGTTGTGTTTTTTTTTTATAAATAAAAATAAATTGGTTATGAGTGTGAAAAAGGAACGCATGTGTGAGGTGGGGTTTTTTTTTTTTTTTGCAATGACGGGATCAAACGAGGTAGGGATGGTGACGCACAAGCCACAGACGCCACGGGGGCGTCTCGAGGTGCTTAAAACAAAAAACAAGTGCATTCACGCATAACATGAGAAACGTGGCCACACGACAAAAATGAATAAAAATTAATAAAACCCAAACCGTTCATTTGGATCGAAAAATCATAAAAAGGAAAAATGTGCCAGTAGACGAGGGAAATATGATAGAAAAATGTGACACGGGTTCCGGGGAAAAATCAGGGTGTTCACATGAGAAAAACGCAAAAAACAAGCCCGAAAACACTTACGTGCATTAATAACGGAAAATCCGCACATCAAAACGAAGTGCGGAAAGAAGGAAAACTTGGCAGAACAATGTGTCCAACAACTTATCATGAAAAAACATAGTTCCGATTGAGATAGGACGCGTTCACATGGGAAAAACCCCAAAAACGGACCCGAAAATGGACTCGAAAATGAATAGGAAAGGATCCGTGCACCGGAATAGAGGATAGTAAAAAGGAAAAATGTCCAAAAGAAAGGGATTCATAGGGCTAACGCATCAAAACTCCGTTTGGGGGAGATTAGGAAGGGTTCACATGGAAAAAACACAAAAAACGCAGCCAAAAACACTCAAAAAAATTAATAAATAAAAATACGGCAATTGGAAGAGGGGGGAGGAAAAAGGAAAAAGTGGGAGAAAGGCTAATGGGACACGGTTGTCAAGTTAAACTAGAATTTCGGTGCAAATAGGACAGGTTCACATGGAAAAATGTGAAAAATAGGCATGAAAAGGGCCCGAAAATCCATAAAATTTAATACGGACCAACCGTGCATCGGAATGACACGGAGTAAAAAGAAAAAATTTCAGAGGGAATCATTAGGACATGGCTAGCATATCATATCAAGGTTCCAAAGCAATGACAATACATTCACATGGAAAACCATCCAATTTACGGGAATTACTTCAAAAATTAATAACTTTAGAACCGTCTGTCGGAACAGGGGTTGGTAAAAAGAAAAAATGGGCAGTTCAAAGGGATGAATAGGACGATAAGGGTGGATGTGATTCTCAGTGAATGCAGGGTGCATTCATATGAAAAAATCACAAAACAAAGGATAAAGGCAAACGGTCAAGGAACAACCCCGGAGACACGGTGAAATAGAACGAAAGAGTGGGGAAGGGACCCCATCAGGGTAAAATGAAGTCATGGCGTAGATGCATGATCATAGCAGGGTATATGCATAGGGGGATGCAACATAGACGTGCAGGATGCATCCCCACACTTAAAACCTTAGCAAGAAGGGTACATCGAACATCAAGGACCTAAGACCACACATCAAACCAACCACAAATGTCCCCACACTTAAGACATGACCGTCATTGAGAAACACAAGGTGTAGGGTTAGAAAAACTTGGCCCATAATACTGTCGAGGAGGAATGTCGATGATCGACGTTGCGTCTTGTGTCATTATCGGTTGCAAGAAGTAACAAGGTGTCTTCACAGCACACGTCCTTCGTGATAGGGACTACATGACAGCACCCAAGGAGGTAGCTGGTTGAAGGAATTGCATGAAATTCGTCGATGACGAGGGATATTGCACTCAACTCACGAGCACTCAAATGGAATGAAAGAGCAGTCACTTGCCCCATTACTAACATCACTCGAGGAAAGTCATTCGTTATTAGAGGAAATTCTTCATCTACACTTTCATAACGTGCTTTATTTTCTTCCTCATCATTTTCATCCTCTACCTCTAAAGGCTCTGTCTCTACTTGTGTAGAGGCTCTATAGGAGAAGAACATATCTTCTGCCTCTGCATCTACTTCTGCTTCTGCTTCTGTCTCTGTTTCTGCTCTATCTCTGTTCTGCATCTGCTCTATCTCTGTATCTGTTATTGTCTCTATATCTGTTATTGTCTTTGTGACTGTTTCTATTACTACTTCTGTGACTGTCTTTGGCTCGGTCTCTGCTTTGTATCTATTCTGTCTCTGTAATTGTCATGTAACAAGGAGAACAGTACATCCATGCTTCTATTTTACTGTTAGAGGTGATTTCAAAAGTCAATTCAAGTTGAGGCAAGAGGTATTATCCCATGGACAAGGACTTTGCTTCCCTTGGTAGTTGGCTTACAGTGCCCACTGTTAGGGATTGTG
This sequence comes from Lygodium microphyllum, assembly GCF_053477565.2. Taxonomy (NCBI): domain Eukaryota; kingdom Viridiplantae; phylum Streptophyta; class Polypodiopsida; order Schizaeales; family Lygodiaceae; genus Lygodium; species Lygodium microphyllum. Next base: position 145,024,739 of record NC_141135.1, on the reverse strand, counting down.
CCTCTATTTTCTTGGAAAATATCTGTTTAATAGCCTCTTCACCTCGTGATGTACCATCTGTTACCTCGTTGGAGGAGTCAATTATGACTTCAATGGATGTGGATTCATTGCCTTTTTATGATCCATACAACTTTAACACCACTTTGTTGGGTCCTCTGCCTAAGGTTAGGGTTCCTTTGAACCAGTCCGTCCTGGCTCTCACTTCAAAAAGCCAAGGTCTTCCCAATAGTAGAGGGTATGAAGTCGCATAAGAATTTGGTTTGACCACCAGATATGTCAGCCAATAGTCTCTTCCTACAAGGGTTGTTTTTACGTATGGGAGGATGCCCAATGGTTTAATTCTGCTTTGGTCTGCTAATATGATAAGCCACTGTGTAGGTTGAATTCCTGGCAACCCTAAGTCCTTCATTGTCACATTCGTCATTATGTTTACTGATGAGCCTCCATCAATCAATGCATCTGAAATAAAGCATCCTTCTATCCATACACTAATCTCTGGGGTTCCAGGATCTAGGAAGGCATTAGTCACATCTACTTCCTTTACAGGCTCCGGGGCCTTATTGGTCTTGGTCGCTATTGAAGGAGTGATCCTTAGTCCACGTCTTCTTGTCAAGATGCTTTTAAATCTCTTTCGACAACTGGGAGACAACATTAATAGCTATCGGAATGTTAGGTTTGGTTTAAAAGTGTCTAGGTCTTTGACCAAGTCATAATCTTTGATAGGATCCACATGCTTCTCCAGCCGCCTGGGGAATGGGGCTAGACCCATCTTCATCTTTTATTTTTCTTCTAATAATTGCAGCATCGGCACTTCCTCTGTTTCTGGAAGTGCTTTTGCCTCATCTATCTCCTGGACCTCTGGTTCTGTTTTGGGGACTGTCTCTGTAACTGTCTGTGGCACTACAGTGCTCTGTACTGTACTGTTCTGTTCTGTACTGCTCTGTCCCTCTGTTGGCAAGTTGAAATTCATAGTCTTGGCATGAGTGTTATTCTCATTCTGAACAATTGGTTCCTTCTTCTTGGCATGCATGACAGCAGCAACTTCCAACTCTACCAAATTGGAGGCAAGCTCTTGTACCTTCTGTTGGCTATCAGTGGCATTAGCCTTTACAGGGGTTGGACTTCGACAGTCCTTTGTAGTGTGGCCTTTTCCTTTGCATCGGCTGCATAAGGGCTTGTAATCCACAGATCGTCTAGGGTTTTGACAATTTAGGGAGATATGACCCTTCTCTCTACACCTATAACATTCCACCTCTGATCTTTCACCATCGCCAGACTGTCGTCCTTTGTAACTTTGAGAGGGAAACCTCCTTGGACTGAAATTAGGACCAAACTCCCTAGGCTTTGGTCCAATATCTTGTGTTGTCATTTTGGATTCTAGCAAGTTGAATTGTGCATTTTCATCCTTCTGTCTTCGTTCATGTATCTCTTTTAGAGAGCAAATATCCTCTCTATGGTTCTTCCACAAACAGTAGGAACAGAAGGCTCCCAGAATGGTTGGTTTTCGGGTACATTCAGTGGCTAAATGTCCTGCTTGATGACATTTTTCGCAGCATGTATTAGAGCACATCACATCTCTTATAGCTCCCGCAGAAGTGGATGTATTGGCGGTATTCACCTTCATCGTCTGTAGTTGCTCTGTAATCATATCTAGAAGCTCTTTCTTGATACTTGCAACTGAGTTGGATAAATAGTCCTTCAGATTTTCACCTCCTGAAGTACTTGTAGTAGGGTTTTGGAAAGCTTCTATAATTACTGCATACACTGGTTGGGTTGATCCAGAAGGTCCTCTGTTTTGGTTCTGATTCAGAGCTCCTGATGAGACTTGGGGTTGTTGATTCCAGTTGGTAGGATTCCACTATTGTTGAGTCGCCATTGGAGGAAGTGTTTGAGGCCACTATTGTTGTGGTTGAACCATCATTTGTGGAACTGTCGCCTGTGGTGCCCACAATGGGTTAGGTGCATTATACACTGTGGCACTGTTTGCATATGGGAATAAGGATAGGGAACTGTCCCTGGGACTGCATTTGGGGGGTATACCATTCCTGGCATGGAAGGACAGCCTTGCTTCAACTTCGTCATACAATCTTGCACCTTCCACTGCAGCTTGCGGATTGAATGGTCTTCTCAATTCCACAAACTTGCAAAATTCTGATTGTAGACCTTTGAGAAACACTCCTTTCTGGTTTCCTTCATCCAAATGAGGCTTAGTCCATCTCTTCAGGATGGATTCCATTCGCGAGACATAAGCTTCTACTCTTTCTCCAGATGACTGACTTAGGTTCATGAACTCCTCTCGCATCCGCTCTTCAAAACGTTCACGCTTGAATTTAGTGAGAAAGGCCAACTTCACGTTGTCCCATGTGCCAAAACTTCATGCTACTTGTCTCTCATATCACTCAAACATCGTGCCCTTGAAAGTGGCAGGGAATATTGCTAACCAATGCTCAGGGCTTCTGGCATTGTTAGCCACACATGCTACCATGAACTCTGCTACATGAAGATCAGGGTCTTCATCATACTCTCCCTTAAAAACTGGCAATGGGACTACATTTGCTGGCCTATCATCAATATTTCTAGGATGAATTTGACTAGGAAGGGGACCTTGAGTCGCCATGGGGACTTCTATAAAGAGTGCTTTTAGGGCGTCAAAGGAAGCTTCCACTGCGAGCTCGTTCTCAACTTTGATGTTTGTCTTCTCTCTTCTCACATACCTCTGGACTCGTTCTAATGCTTGCCTCTTGATTGTGTCATTCATCAGGGGGTTCACTGGCCAACATCTCTCTTCTCATGTATCTCTGGGGGATTCTCTGGCCAACATCTCCTCTACTTTCTTCTTTTCACGTATTTTTGCCTTCTCTCTTCTCACATATCAAGAGGCAAGCGTTAGTATGAGTCCAGAGGAGATGTTGGCCAGAGAATCTCCTCTACTTCCTTCTTTTCAACATCTCTGAATTCGGCTTTCAAACCACTACAGAGGGGGAGATATTTCATTCTGAAAGTATCAAAACTCATTCTTCTTAGGATCATTGTTATGCCCTTATAATAATGCCAGCTTCTGAGGGTTTCAACAGTGTATGTTGTGAAAAACACTCTATCTACCAACTTCGAGTGGGTTGCTAATTGGAAAAACAGAAGATTGTCAGTGCACCAAGCATCCCATGTATCTTGCTGTTGAGCATCCACGAACAAATTCCAACTCTTTTCCTTCTTGTTTTTGTGAACCTCAACAGACCATGACTCGTGAAGCTTCTTCACAATCTCCCACTTGATGATGTCTGGAAACTTCTCAATGAATGCCAAATCTTCCATGGATGGTCATTCTCTCTATTTCTACTATTCCCAAACAATTTGCCACCAAGTTGTAAGTTTTTGTTGCTTCAACAGGAAGAGAAAACCGTCTACCACATAGAGCATGCATCATGATGGTAATATGTTTCCGCCATTGTAGGATGAACGTCTTGTAGAAAGTGGCTTTGATAATGAGAATCTCCAACTCTTCAGTGGAGGAAGGAACTTTGCAAACATCCATTCAATTCTTGTCTCCTTGAAAATGCCATTTCCTTCATTTTCAGTCTCTTCTAATGCTTGTTGATGGCAATTTTCCCCAGTTGCGCACCAAAAACATGGAGCCCCAAGAGGAACACCAAAGAAAAGGGGATTCTACTGCAAGAAAATCTATCTTGTAACATCAACAAGCTTTTATTTCATTATTTTGATCATCAAAATTAAAAAAATAGCAAATCTTCACACAGCATCATAGTAAATATTTCCCATGGATTTGATAGAATCAATCATAATCTTCAATATCTTCATAGAATTCTTCAATAGAACAATGAACATAGAAGAATACACCATTTTTCAATGGAAATCAATCACATAGTATTCATCTTCAATGTCTTTATAGTTCTCTCTCTCAATCTCTCATATACAGTTACAGTGTTTTGATAGAATTGACTATCTCTGGCTCTCTCTCTCTCTCTCTCTCTCTCTCTCTCTCTCTCTCTCTCTCTCTCTCTCTCTCTCTCTCTCTCTCTCTCTATCAATAGTACATCATATCCTCACTACAATACTCAATAATAACTCTCAATAATCCTTCTTAGGTTGTGGATGCACCTCCCAAGAGGTATTTCTATTGTGAAAAGGCACTAGAGCCACTACAGTGTCTCTTCATAGCTCACTACTGTCACTTTCACCCCAATCTTCTCTTCAGTCTTCAGTAGCTGCTTCTTCCATTTGTTTTAGCTCTTTTGAACTTAGATTCATCCTTTCCAAAAGTTATAAAACTTTCCCAAAGTCACACATACATTTTACAGAACACTTACAAAAGATCTATAGAACAGTACATTACAATACCAGAGTAGATACAGAACAGTTATAGAGCAGAGACAGAGGCTCTATAGGAGGTTTACAAGGGGTTACAAAAGGTCATCAAAACCTCATAACTCATACTAAAATCATTCCAAACTATAAAAAACTATTCAATAAGCTTCCAAAAGATCTCAATCTTTATCAATCATCAATCCATGCTTCATACAGAAGAAAATCAAAACAAAATAGAAGCTATACAAAAGGTATACAGAACCAATCAGAACCTCAACAGAACCTATCAGAACATCACAGAGCTTCATATCTCTACTAAAAATCATAATGAGCTTTCAAAACATAATCAATATCATCCAAAACACTCTCAAACAATTCCATTATCAACCATACATCACTCTAAATCCATAAAAAATCAATCATTCAGTCCTCAAAAACAACAAAAATCAGTCAAAAATTCAGTCTTTTTCCACTCTCAACAACAGCTTCTCGGGCTACAATCAAGTGTGAGTACAGTCCAACGATAGGCATAAGACATCCTTCACTACAGAGTGGGGGGTATTTGCCTACATCGTCATGCCCTTTGGGCTAATGAACGCACCCACAACCTTCCAATGCCTTATGTGTACAATCTTCAAAGACATGCTCAGACGAGCTAGAGGTGTTTGTGGATGATCTATGCGTACACTCTAGTTGGGCGAAACACTTAGAGAAACTATGGGAAGTCTTTGAGCAGTGTCGACTTTATAATCTCTTGTTGAATCTCCTGAAGTGTCAATTTTGGGTGAAACACGGATGCATCCTAGGGCACATGGTGTCCAAGAATGGCATCGCCATTGATTTCTCAAAGATCAGGGTTATTGTCGACTTGCCACCACCCAACAATTATAAGGGTGTTCAGTGTTTCTTAGGTCACACAGGGTACTATCAGCGCTTTGTACTAAATTATGCACTAATCGCAAGACTAGTATACAAGCTGCTAATTGTATTCGAGTGGACCGAAGAATGCCAATGTGCTTATGAAGAATTGAAAAAGGCTCTTACCACTACACCCATCTTACGAGCTCCAGATTGGACTAGAACATTCCATGTGCATATAGATGCATCTAAGTTTTCCATTGGAGTTGTTCTATGCCAACTTGGCAAACACAACCTTGATTACCTAGTGAGCATTGCTAGCAGGTAGCTCACTGACACGGAGATGAACTATTCCACTACGGAAAGGGAGGGGCTGGCCATGGTGTTTGCCATTAAGAAATTTAGACATTATCTTTTGCCCACACCCTTCACCTTTCTTGTTGACCATCAAGCATTGCTCTATCTAGTGAACAAGCCTTGTGCTATAAGACGCATTGCACGATGGTTATTGCTTCTTCTAGAGTTTGACTTCTCTGTGGTTGTACCCAAAGGGAAACAACATTACATGGTAGATCACATGTCTCGCATACCCACAGGTGAAGCCGCTGGACAAGGCATAATGGACAACCTTCCAGATACACATCTATTTGGCATGTCCAGTGACAAGGAATTATTCGAGGCTGATTTAACGCTATACTAGGATAACGATGTCATCCAGGTGCTCGAACGCGGTCCACGCGAGAGACCTATCAAGAAGGCCAAGCTTAGGAGGCTTATTGTGAAGATCCAACCCTATCAGTTGATTGCCGGCCAACTCTATAAGTTAGGGCAAGACAGGTTGCTACGTAGGTGTGTGTGTGAACATGAGATGCACGGCACGTTGAGAGAGGCACACACCGAAATCGCTAGAGGGGGCATTTTAGTGGAGACACGACAGCCCACAAGGTGCTGCAGTCTCAACTGTGGTGGCCCATGCTATTCCATGATGCAGCTAGATTTTTCAAGCACTGTGATGAGTGCCAAAGTACCAAGGTCCCTGCATGGAAGGACAAAATAGAATTGACCCTTATAATAGCACGACAACCTTTCGAGAAATGGAGCATTGACTTCATCGAACCCATTACTCCTGTGGCCCAGTATTCACAGGCTCGATATATCATTGTAGCAGTTGACTATTTGACGAAATGGGCTAAAGTAAGAGCCACAAGGGAAAACGATGCAAGGACCACAATGAAGTTCTTATGGGAGCAGGTCATCTTGAGATTTGGTTAAGAGGCTGAAAATGAAGGAAATGGCATTGCCAAGAAGAGAAGAATTCAATGGATGTTTGCAAAGTTCCTTCTTCCACTGAAGAGTTGGAGATTCTCATTATCAAAGCCACTTTCCACAAGAAATTCATCCCACAATGGTGGAAACATATTATCATCATGATGCGTGCTCTATGCGGTGGACTGTTTCCTCTTCCTGTTGAAGCAGCAAAAACTTGCATCTTGGTGGAAATTTGTTTGAAAACAAACTGAAGAGCAGAAATAGAGGGAATGACCATCCATGGAAGATTTGGCATTCATTGAGAAATTTTCAGACATCATCAAGTGGGAGATCGTGGAGAAGCTTCAGGAGTCGTGGTCTATGGAGGTTCACAAAAACAAGAAGGAAATAGTTGGAATTTGTTTGTGAATGCTCAACAGCAAGATACGTGAGATGCTTGGTACACTGACAATCTTTTGTTTGTCCAATTAGCAACCCACTGGAAGTAGGTAGACAGAGTGTTTTTCACAACATACATTGTTCAAACCCTCAGAAGCTCGCATTATTATTATGGCACAATAACGATCCTAAGAAGAATGAGTTTTGATACTTTCAGAATGGAATATCTCCCCCTCTGTAGTGGTTTGAAAGCCGAGTTTAGAGATTTTGAAAAGAAGGAAGTAGAAGAGATGTTGGCCAGAGAATCCCTCAGAGATTGAAGCCCTCTCTGATACTATCCTATTGAGTACAGACCAACTGGTTGGAGCCAACCCCCTGATGAATGATGCAATCAAGAGGCAAGCGTTAGAACAAGTCCAGAGGTACATGAGAAGGGAGAAGGAAAAATCAAAACTGAGAATGAGCTCCAACAGAAGCTTCCTTTGATGCCCTAAAAGCACTCTTTACAGAAGTTCCCATGGCAACTCAAGGTCCCCTTCCTTTGTTGCCAGTTTTTAAAGGAGAGCACAATGAAAACCCTCATCTTCATGTAGCAGAATTCATGGTAGCGTGTGTGGCTAACAATGTCAAAATCCCTGAGCATTGATTAGTAATATTCTCCACCACTTTCAAGGGTGCGGCGTTTCAGTGGTATGAGAGACAAGCAGCAGGAACTTTTGGCACTTGGGATGACCTGAAGTTGGCACTCCTCACTAAATTCAGGCGTGAAGGTTTTGAAGAGCGGATACGAGAGGAGTTCATGAACCTAAGTCAGTCCTCTAGAGAAAGAGTAGAAGCTTATGTCTCGCAAATGGAATCCATCCTAAAGAGATGGACTAACCATCATTTGGATGAAGGCATCCAGAAAGGAGTGTTTCTCAGAGGTCTACAACCAAAAGTTTGCAAGTTCATGGAATTGAGAAGACTAGTCAATCTGCAAGCTGTAGTGGAAGGGGCAAGATTGTATGATGAAGTTGAAGCAAGGCTGTCAATGACTCTAGGAAGAGGAGTCTTACCTCCTCCCATGCCAAGAATAGTATACCCACTAAATGCAGTCCCAGGGACAGTTCCCTACCCCTATCCCCAGATACAAACAATGCCGCAATATAATGCACCTAATCCAATGTGATTACTATAGACGACAATGCCTTAAACGATGGTTCAACCACAACAATAGTGGCCTCAAACAGTTCTTCCAATGGCGACTCAACAATATTAAAACCCTACCAACTAGAATCAACAACCCCAAGTCTCAATAGGAACTCTGAATCAGAACCAAAACAGAGGACCTTTTGGATCAACCCAACCAATGTATGTAGTAATTACAGAAGCTTCCCAAATCCCTACTACAAGTACTTCAGGAGGTGAAAATCTGAAGGACTACTTATCCAACTCAGTTGCAAGTATCAAGAAAGAGCTTATGAATGTGATTACAGAGTAGCTAGAGATACTGAAGGTGAATACCGCCAATATATCCAATCCTACGAGAGTTGGAAGAGATGTGATGTGCTCTAATACATGGTGCAGAAAGTGTTATCAAGCGGGACATTTAGCCACTGAATGTACCCCAAAACCAACCATTCCCAAAGCCTTCTGTTCCTATTGTTTGCGGAAGAACTATACAGAGGATATCTACTCTCTGAAAGAGATGCATGAACGAAGACAGAAGGATGAAAATGCACGATTCAACTTGCTAGAATCCAAAATGACAACACAAGATATTGGACCAAAGCCTAGGGAGTTTGGTCCTAATTTCAGTCCAAGGAGGTTTCCCTCTCAAAGTTACAAAGGATGACAGTCTGGCGATGGTGAAAGATCAGAGGTGGAATATTATAGGTGTAGAGAGAAGGGTCATATCTCCCTAAATTGTCAAAACCCTAGACGATCTGTGGATTACAAGCCCTTATGCAGCCGATGTAAAGGAGAAGGCCACACTACAAAGGACTGTCGAAGTCCAGCCCCTGTAAAGGCTAATGCCACTGATAGCCAATAGAAGGTACAAGAGCCTGCCTCCAATTTGGTAGAGTTGGAAGTTGCCGTTGTCACGCATGCCAAGAAGAAGGAACCAATTGTTCAGAATGAGAATAACACTCATGCCAAGACTATGAATTTCAACTTGCCAACAGAGGGACAGAGCAGTACAGAACAGAACAGTACAGTATAGAGCACTGTAGTGCCACAGACAGTTACAGAGACAGTCCCCAAAACAGAACTAGAGGTCCAGGAGATAGATGAGACAAAAGCACTTCCAGAAACATAGAAAGTGCTGATGTTACAATTACTAGAAGAAAAAGGAAAGATGAAAATGGGGGTAGCCCCGATTCCCTAGCCGGTTGGAGAAGCCTATGGATCCTATCAAAGATTATGACTTGGTGAAAGACCTAGATACTTTTAAACCAAACTTAACATTCCGATAGTTACTAATGTTGTCTCCCAGCTGCCGAAAGAAATTCAAAAGCATCTTGACAAGAAGACGGGGACTAAGGATTGTTCCTTCAATAGAGACCAAGACTAATAAGGCCCTGGAGCCTATAAAGGAAGTAGATGTGGCTAATGCCTTCCTAGATCCTCAAACGCCAGAGATTAGTGTATGGATAGAAGGATGCTTCATCTCAGATGCATTGATTGATGGAGGCTCATCAGTAAACATAATGACAGATGTGACAATGAAGGACTTAGGGTTGCAAGGAATTCAACATATACAGTGGCTTATCAGATTGACAGACCAAAGCAGGATTAAACCGTTGTGCATCCTCCCATACATAAAAACAACCCTTGCAAGAAGAGATTATTGGCTGACGTATTTGGTGGTCAAACCAAATTCTTATGGGACCTCATACGAGGCTACTGTTGGGAAGACCTTGGCTTTTTGAAGCAAGAGCCACCAGGACAGACTAGTTCAAAGGAACCCTAACCCTAGGCAGAGGACCCAACAAAGTGGTGTTGAAGTTGTATGGATCGCAAAAAGGCAATCGATCCACATCCATCGAAGTCATAACTAACTCCTCCAACGAGGTAACAAATGGTACATTAGGAGATGAAGAGGCTGTTAAATAGATCTTTCCCAAGAAAATAGAGGCACAGTCCCTAACAGTGGGCACTGTAAGCCAACTACCAAGGGAAGCAAAGTCCTTGTCCATGGGAGAATACCTCCTGCCTCAAATCAAATTGACTTCTGAAATCACCTCTGACAATGAAATAGAAGCATGGATGTACTGTTCTCCTTGTTACATGACAGTCACAGAGACAGAACAGAGACAGAGCAGATGCAAAACACAGACAGAGTGGAAACAGAGACACAAACAAAAGCAGATACAGAGGCAGAAGATCTCTTCTTCTTCTACAAAGCCTCTACAGAAACAGAGAGAGAGCCTCCAGAGGAACAGGATGAGAATGATGAGGAAGAAAATGGAGCAAGTTATGAAAGTGTAGATGAAGAATTTCCCCTAATAGCGAATGATCTTGTCGATGTCCCTACAGAGACCTTAGAGGCCGAATATCTCAGGGTGTTGGATGGAATGACCATGGTTCCATTTGGGTTGACCAAGGGACCACAAAGTATGTAGAATCTGTATAAGCGATGGATTAAAGACATAAAAATTAAGTTCACCAGTGGCTCCTGTCGCCCTGACCGTTCAGTCTAGAGAAAAGATGATGATGATGCCCCTTATTAACAGAAGTCAAAGCCCTCAGAGCTACGGCCTCTAGAAGGTCCGTGCTATGTGACATTCCTGGACGCATCCTCTGAAGATGAATCCCTGAGTCTTGAAGAAGTCACCATTTACATAGAAGCAAACAAAGCTTTGATACCCTTCCAGCAACCTCAACAGACAAATGAGTCATCTGTTCAAAAGGAGGACACTGGTTCTAATGGAACATCAGACGAGGACACTACTCCCTTAAAAGAGTTAGACCTCTATCTGGAAGCAATCTGTGGGATGTTTATCGGCGAAGTGGAAGGTGAAAAACAAGGGACGTTCCTGGATACTAATGGTACTAAACGTCACCTGAAAGTGAGTCTCAATCTTCCAGAAGAAGAACTAGTGGTCCTACAAGACTTATTAAAGGATAACTTAGATGTGTTTGCTTGGTCATATAAAGATCTAAAGGGGATTGATCCCATAGTATGCCAACATCACATCGACCTAGAGCGTGATGCCAAACTTGTAAGACAAAGACAAAGGCATATGAATAATTATTTTGCTTTGGTGAAGGTTGAATTATTGAAACTTCTTGAAGCCGAGTTCATTTATCTCATGGCTAACAATGAATGGATTTCGCCCATTTTGGTAGTACCCAAGAAGAACGGGAAACTTCGAATATGTGTCGACTTTCAAAAGCTCAATTCGAAGATGAAGAAGGATCATTTTCTATCACTTTTACAGACTAACTGTTGGACATAGTGGCATGCCATGAGCTGTATTCTCTCTTGGGTGGATTTAGTGGATATAACCAAGTCCAAATCGTAGAAGAGAACCAATCCAAAACAACCTTCACCACAGAATGGGGGACCTATTCCTATGGAGTGATGCCATTTGGGCTCTGTAATGCTCCTGCTACCTTTCAACGAGTAATGATGGCTACTCTCTAGAGTCATTTGCATGATTTCATTGAGGTGTATCTTGATGACTTTTGTGTCTATAGCTTAATCCATGAGCATTGGGGACACCTAGAGCAATGTTTTGACAAATACCGAGAGTATGGGATTTCTCTCAACTCCAATAAATGTGTCTTTGGCATCTCATCAGGAGTTGTTCTGGGCCATATTGTCTTTGCACAAGGGATTGCAACAGACCCGGCGAAGATTGAGAAGATTGCCACCTTAACAGCACCAACAAACCTCAAGCAATTGAGAGGATTTCTTGGCCATGTGGACTACTACAGAAGATTTATTGCATATTTTGCAGCCAAGGCAGCCCCTCTACACAAGCTCCTAAGGAAAGATAGTGATTTCCTTTGGACTGATGATTGTGAAGAAGCCTTTAATGCCCTACAATAGTGCCTTATCAAAGTACCTATCTTACAACCTCCTAATTGGATGAAGGAGTTCCATGTGCACATAGATGCTTCAGTCGAAGGGCTAGGTGTTGTCCCATGTCAAAAGGGTCCCTCTAAATTAGATAAACCGATATATTATGCAACCCAAAAGGTCACTGATAGGGAATGGAACGACACAATGATATAGCTTGAGTGCTTAGCAATGGTGTTTGCACTAGAGAAGTTTAGACACTATCTGTCAATGCATTTCAAGTTCTATGTGGATCATGAAGCCCTGTCTTTCCTAATGAACAAAGCAGATGTTAAAGGACGATTGATGAGATGGTTACTCCTATTCCATGAGTTTGATTTTGAAGTGGTCACTAAGCCTGGCCGTTCCCATGTCCTAGCCGATCATCTATCACAGATCCCTCAAACAGAAGCAGAGGAACAGGATGATCCAGACCTTCCTGATGCTTCTTTGTTTCTAGTTGAAACAGTTACTCCCTGGTATGTAGACATAGCCAATCTTCTGGCAACTCAACACTATCCTCCTAGCATCTCAAGCCGTGAGAGGAAGAAGCTTCTATTAGAATCAACCCCCTACACTTTGCTAGGTGGTGCACTGTACAAGAGAGGCAAAGATGAAGTATTGCGAAGATGTGTTGCAGGGGATGAAATCAGCATAGTATTGAAAGCATACCATGATGAACCATGTGGTGGACACTTCGCAGGGGAAGCGACAGGCATGAAGAAGCTTCTATTAGAATCAACCCCCTACACTTTGCTAGGCAGTGCACTGTACAAGAGAGGCAAAGATAAAGTATTGCGAAGATGTGTTGCAGGGGATGAAATTGGCACAGCATTGAAAGCATGCCATGATGAACCATATGGTGGACACTTCGCAGGGGAAGCGACAGCTAGGAAGGCTCTATTAGCAGGATACTGGTGGTCGACCCTCCACAAGGATGCATATGATTACTGCAAGAGATGTGATGCTTGTCAGGGAATGGGAAAACCCACCAAAACAAGTGCCATGCTACTGCAACCCATTCTTCCCCTAAAGCCGTTCGAGAAGTGGGGGATTGATTTTGTGGGTCCCATTGATCCACATACTAGACGGAAGCAGAACAAATATATCTTAGTATGTACGGATTATGTCACAAAGTGGTGTGAAGCTAAAGCTCTCAAACGGGACGATGGTGACAGCGTAGCCTTGTTCATGTACGAGAATATTATCACCCATTTTGGTAGTCCCCTTGAGCTGGTAAGTGATAAAGGTACTCATTTCCTTCACAAAATTATGGAGGAGCTGACGGAACTGTATAAGATCCGCCATCGCAAGTCCACTCCCTATTACCCCAGAGCCAATAGCCAAGTTGAAGTCACCAATTGCATCCTTTGCTCAATCTTAACAAGAACGATTGCCGTACACCATCGCGACTGGGACGATCGGCTTACAGAGGCCCTCTGGGCATATAGAACCTCCCATAAGGTAGCTACATGACAGGCCCCTTTCCAGTTAGTGTATGGTATAGAAGCCATCTTCCATGTTGAATTGGAATTACCCTCTTTGCAAGTGGCAGTTAAAGAATGCTTGGGAGATGATGAGTCACTACAACGCTGTCTCTTGCACTTGGAATGCTTGGATGAGATACGGCAGATGGCCATATAGTGCATGGAAACCACTCAAGCGTGATGCAAGGCCTATCATGACAGTTTCATCAAGCACAAGGAGTTTAAAGAAGGTGATCTTGTCCTGGCCTATGATTCGAGATTTGGCAAGTTTCCTGGCAAGCTTCAACAATGGTGGATGGGCCCATACAAGGTACTTGCTGTCAATCTTAGTGGCTCTGCTCAGGTGCAGATCGTTGATGCCTCTGATGATCCTTTCCTAATCAATGGCTATCGTCTGAAGAAATACTTCCCTCCCTGGGGATCTTGACAATCACAGTTGACCTACCCTCCCCCTTTTGGGCGTCGCACTATTCTTCTGTCGTGCTTCTGATAGCCCTTATGATTCTCCTCATGAGGTGGTCTCATTTTGCTAGCCCCTCACAGATACCTTTCAACCCGACCTTAATCTCTTCTCGTGTGATCCCCGAAGGCATGTGTGAACTGCCTCAATAAAAATGAAATTGGATAAATGTTTTTTTTTTATAAATTCCCTTTATCCCCCCAGCCGACTGACGAGCTGGAGGGGGAGGGGAATAGAAGGAGTGATTAAGCTCCTTGGTGGAGCTTGGAGTGAGGGAGAGGCATGCGTGATGCCACGCAGGGGAGGGAGGATCCCCGAGCTGGAGGGGGAGGGGAATAGAAGGAGTGATTAAGCTCCTTGGTGGAGCTTGGAGTGAGGGAGAGGCATGCGTGATGCCACACAGGGGAGGGAGGATCCCCCTCCCCTCCCCTATTTAAATCAAGGGGGCCTAGGCTGAAGGGGGTGGCCGTTGGAGATCAAGAAGACGACGCTACCGCCAATCATAAGAGAGAGAGAGAGAGGTTATTACCCCACGGCTGAGGGATAGTAGCTGTGAGGGAGAGAAGAAGCTGATACGTGAAGACTTGAGGGAGCACTCCGCCACTGCCGCCTGAATTCTGTCGTCCGCTTGCCTGTCAGCGCCGCCATCTGTAGTCGCGGGCCTCGCGGCCTGTCCAACTTGCCGCCAATCGCTGTTTAAGCTTTCCCCCCCCACGTGGGGAAGCTTTAGAAGCTTCCTGGGGGGGAAGCTTCTAAAGGGCTTTCTTAGCCCCCTTTCACCCCCATGTCCTAAAAACCCTCAAGGCCCCCCTTCTTATGTTTTTTGAAACCTCACCCCCCCCCCCCCCCCCATGGGTTTTTAAAAAAACCCTTAAGGCCCCTTTCACCCTCGTGCTAAAACCCTTACCTTCACTTTGGAGTCACTCCCCCCAAGAGCACGAAGGCCTTAAGGGTCTTATTACTTTTTCCCCATGTATAATCCCTAAAAGCCCATTTTCCCTAGCTTCGAAACCACCCCCCGCCCCCCGTGATTTAACCTTTAAGCCCTTTCTTATGGGCTTCAAAAACCCTTTCACCCCCTTCTTGTTCCTTATGAAACCCTTTTTATTACCCCCCGTGTTTAAAGCATTATATACCCCTTCCCATAGTTGGAACCCAACCCCCGTGTTTTTTTAAATTTTCCTTTAGCCCTTCCTCATTGGCCTCGGAATCATTTCCCCCCTACGTGTGTAAACCCTCATAAGCCCCTTTTCTCCTAAATTGCCTAAGGGTCCTTAGACCCTTACTTATAAACTTTACGGTTATTATTTTCCCTTAGAGCTCTCCTGCACCTTGTGTCTTTTCCACACCTTTTTATTCCCGTTCGTTTGAGCTTACAAAGGCCATTAAGCCTTCCCCATGGCTTCAATGGGTCTTAGTTGTAAAAGATTCTAAAACACCCTTTCGAATTCCCGAATTCAAGGAGGGAGCCTTCCAAAAATTACTTTTGACGAACGGTGCAAGGGAGTGACGGTGGAATTCTAAGGAGGAGTTGTAAAGCTGCTTCCACGTTCGAAAAACTACAATTGCGATGCCTCCTAAGAAAGTCCAAGGCGTAGCCGTGGGAGGGTCATCTCCCGGTATCCATGTGGATATCTCACCCCAAAACCAGGTTTTTCTTCTTGGCTTTAATTCGGTTTTAAGTCGATCATGCAAAGAGAAATTGTTAGGGATAGGATATATTTGTCCGAGTTATTTGTAATGAAGGAGTTTAGCTTATTTGAATGAATGATAATGTATAGAACTTAGTTTCCTTCGAATTGCATCAAGCATTATAAATTACGAGCAAGATTATCAATTTACTATAGTAGTATATTTTAGTTAAATCCTAAAGGTATAGAATTATATATCTTGCACCATTAATCTTATTCCTTTCACAACGAATCATTGTAAATGATTAAATTCATGAAAGGTTTCTTTTGTTGCTCAAATTACTAGGAAGTTATCATTGCTAATTGCACATCTTAGCAAGGGAAATGTTTGTTATTTGGCATGATTTCATCTGCAAGGAAAAAGGAAGTTTAAATTGAACTGTATTGACTGAAAAGTAAGTTGTCACAAGGATAGCAAAATTGTAACAAGACGATTAATATTACCTTCCAAATAATATCCAATCCAATCTAAACATAGAAATATTCATACCCTAAGCACTTGACTACTTTCCTTATTGTAGGGTCAAAAAAATTCGTAAAGATAAAGAACTAGGGCTGTCCACGAGATCCTTAAAAAGAAACCCTAGGCCCGACATACATTAGCTTAAAGGATCTAAAACGGATTATTCCATTGCAGGAATTGCGCAGCAAGTACGAAATCATTTAGTCTTGTGATTGATTCACAAGGAGAAAGGGTAAAAACCCTCAATAAGGATGGCAGATCCCTACGCAAGTTATCTTGCAAAAGGACGTATTTTTGGATATCCTTCTAAATAAGGAAAGTTGTAAACCAGAAACTAGCATATCTAAGGAACTTTAGGGTTGACCAAGTTGGGTTAATAAGGTACGCCCTACACCAGAATGTAACGGATCTTGCCAATTTACAAGACACCTTGGGAACGAGTGCTAATATACTCAAAAGGGAAGAACACTTCCTTAGCAGTTTGCCAAACTATACGGTTGATTAATGGAAATGTTTGTGCTTGCTAGAGATTTTAGGGCTTTGTTTGAATTATGAATTACAAATTAAATGAGTACCTATACTTCAGGTTAAAGGCTGAAGGAAGAGGTAGTTTCAGTTACCCTCGACTACCTGCCTAACCCTAACAAAGGGGGTTGTTCACCACGTCAGGAATGTGGACCGAACCCGCCGCAAGAGGTCTTTCCGTTGAGCTCTACTTGGAGTAGGAGGACGCTTGGGTGCCAGGGGGGGCTCTGGCTGTAAATCCCTTGCCTTCCGGCTCCTGCACAAGAGGCTAACGTGACTCGGGATTGGATCTCGAGGCCCGCATACTAGTTTACGAGCGGAAGCTTGGAATAGTGATCCTTGGGGATTACTGGATAACCCTCGGGCGGATTATGGACAAGCCTATGGGCGGAACTCCTTGTATTTCAAAGATAAAATGATGAAATGTAAAAAAAGAACTTGCTTGATATTGTTTTTCTATGTCACGTGATAAGATTACGTGAAGGAACCAGTGCTTAACAGGATTAATTAAAGAAGCTGATTGTTATATGTCAAATTAATGTGTTAGATAATTACATAACTAAAACAAATCGAGGAAAGTGCAGGGGATGGGCCATGGGTCCGTCCTACGGTAGGGTGGTCTCGGTTAGCCGGGGACTTTTCTCAAAAATCTCGAAGAACAGCAGGATGATCATCATCATCAAAACGAATAATGAGAGCGATGACCTAGAGTTACGTCTTACCCGATTTACGTTGTTTTAGGGGAAGAGAATGGGACTATGCCTTATGGCAGAGAGGTTGAGCCTTGCATCCCTCTCGTTTCCCATTCTCCTTGAACCAAGTGCAGCGTGAATCTGCTTAGGACCTGGCGTTTCTGCGTAAAGTAGTTCGCTCGGGTCTGACGCTAGTTGCTGTTAGCTAATGACCAATCAGGAAAACCCTAATTTCGGTTGATCCTAAGTGGGAACGGCCAGGATATTTCCGCTACGTGGCAGACGCGAGAAGACCTAGATCGCAAAACCCGTAACATTCCATGGGAGTGCTGGGCGGAGTTTTCTAGACATCCTTTCCGATGGACTGCTAAGACGTGTCCTGGATGATACTAGTGGACACGTTACAGTCTTTCTTAACGAAAAAAAAAAGGAAAACAAAAAAAAGGAAAAGAAAAGAAAAAAAAAACAAACAAAACTGTTATGGGAGAAAAGGAGAAAATTCCCTGTCATAACAGGCCTTGTTCCAAGAAAAGATGGAAACACCCTTGGGCGGGAAGCTGACTCTAGAAAAGGTGGTAACACCCCACAGTTTAGGATAGTTGACTCATCAGCAGACCCTTTTCAGCAAGTAATTTGAAGCCACCTCCCTTGGTACACTGTCTCTGCAATATCAATCCATCTGCCCTTCTTAACAAACGACTTTTCTTACAAATAATTGAAGTATGAGATTTGTAGGCTGCCTCCCTAGGTACGCCTCGTCTTCAAGATCCTGATGACAACAATAGTTGATTTGATCTTCATCACCAACCCCTTGAGTGATGCGAGATTTCATTCTAACAGGATGGGGACGTGAGTATGGGCTGCCCTCTGTATCTATCAGTGAGTGAGACAGAGGGTGGGGTGAGTGATTAGTCTTTTCCTTCAAATCAAATGAGAGGTGAGATGTGTGAGCAGAGTGTTGCACGCACGGGATGGGCCTCTCCATGCACAATGCACGATCTGTTCCTGTGCACTGCACCATAAGGCTCCTTGGCCTTCCTTCTTGCACTATATGCCGGCACAGGGCGGGATGCACAGTTGCACCATCAATTGCGCACAAGGCATGCACCCTCTCCACAAGTGATAGTGAGGATTACATCAATGGGTTTCAGGAATAGGTTGCCCTTTGTGTCTTTCAATAGGGTGAGACAGAGGGTGGACTGAGTGTGACTAGTGTTTCTTCAATCAATTATTGAGAGGTGAGGATTGAGGGACATTACGACCATTGGAGTCAGGTACGTTTCCATTTCCCTCTATACCCATGGGATGGGTCTCTACCATCAGCACAGGACACGTCACTCTGTTTTGTACATTGCACTGCAAGGCTCCCTGGCCTTTCTCCTTGCACCTATGCCACATGGGGTTGGACGCACTGATGCACCATCAATTGTGCACCCTAGCATTCTCTTTCTACACCATTCCCTTGTCGATTCCTAAACCAGGTGTGAGCTTTGAGTCCCATCATTATTTCCTTGAGTGATGTTAGTAATGGGGTGAGTGACTGCTCTTTCATTCCATTTGAGTGATTGTGCGTTGAGTGCAATATCCCTCGTCATCAACGAATTTTCTACGATTCCTTCCACCAGCTACCTCCCTCGGTGCTGCCGCATGGTGCCTGCCACGAAGGATGTGAGCTATGAAGACACCTTGGTACCTCCTATAGCCGACAACGATACAAGACGCAACCTCGATAGTCAACATTCCTCCTCGGCAATATGGGCCAAGTTTTTCTAACCCTACACCTTCTGTTTCTCAGTCACGGTCATGTCTTAAGTGTGGGGACGTTCATGGTTGGTCTGATGTGTAGTACTAGGTCCTTGATATTCGGTTTACCCTTCCTATTAAGGTTTTAAGTGTGGGGACGCGTCCCTATGCGTCTATGTTGCATACCCCCATGCATATACCCTGTTATGATCATGCATCTACGCTATGACTTCATTTTACCTTGATGGGGGTCCTGTCCCCATTCCTCTGTTCTATTTCACCATGTCCCCGGAGCTGTTCCTTGATCGTTTGCCTTTATTCTTTGTTTTGCGATTTTTTCATGCGAACATACCTTACGTTCACTGAGAATCACATCCAACCTTACAGACCCGTTCATCCCTTTGAACATCTCATTTTTCATTTTTATCAACCCCTATTCCGACAGATGGCTCTAAAGTTATTAATTTTTGAAGCAATTTCCATAAATTGGACGGTTTCCCATGTGAACGCATCTTTATTGCTTCGGAACCTTGATTTGATGTGCCAGCCCTATCCTACCCCTTTCCCCTGACATTTTTTCTTCTTAATGCGTGCCATTTGGATGCATGGTTGGTTCGTTATTAATTTTTGCAAGTTTTTGGGCCTTTTTCCTATCTATTTTTCACATTTTTTCATGTGAACCTACCCTCTTTTCACCAAAATTCCAGTTTAACTTGACAACCGTGTCCTGCCAGCCTTTCCCCCGCTTTTTTCTTTTTTCTCCCCCCTCTTCCAACTGCCATATTTTTAGTTATTAAATTTTTCGAGTGTTTTTTGGTGTGTTTTTCGTGGTTTTTTCATATGAACCCCTTCTATTTTCCCCCAAACTGAGTTTTGATGTGCCAGCCCTGTGACTCCTTTTCCTCTAGACATTTTTCACGTTTACTGTGCTCTATTTCGGTGCATGGCTCTTCCAGTATTAATTTTCAAGTCCATTTTCGGGTCTATTTTTGGGGGTTTTCCCATGTGAACGCATCCTATCTTGATTGGAACTATGTTTTGCCATGATAAGGTTGTTGGACACATTATTCTGCACATTTTTCTTTCTTTCTGCACTTCATTCCGATGTGCGGATTCTCTGATATTAATACACGTATGTGTTTTCAGGCTTGTTTTTTTATGTTTTTTCCATGTGAACATCCTGATTTTTCCTGGAACCCGTGTTGCAATTTTTAGTCATCTTTCGACACCTTTTTCTTTTTTATGGTTTTTCGATCCGACATGCGGTTTGAGTTTTATTATTTTTTCTTTCTTTTTGCCGTGTGGCCGTGTTTTTCATGTTGCACGTGAACGCGACTGTTTTTGGTTTTACATGCCTCAGGACGCCCCCGTGGCGTCTGTGGCTCACGCATCGCCGCCCTTGCCCTGTCTGATCCCACCGATGTAAAATTTTTTTATTCCTGCCTCGCGCATGCACGCAAGATGTGGGTGCGTTCCTTTTTTTACCCCTCATAACTTTTTTTTTTGTTATTGAACTAACAAAACAATTTTTACAAAAACAAAACACAAAAAAAACCACAATTTTTTTTTAAAAAAGCAAAAGAAACAAAAACCCACACAAAACACAAATCCATACACCTCCACTAACCAATTCATTTAACCTAAACAAACTAACCCACGATTTACTTTATTAATTAAAAAAAAACAATTACACAATTTATTTTATAAAATTGGCAACTACCTTACCTGTTGTCGGCGACATCCACTCCCTCCTCATCCTCCTTGTTCTTCCTTCCTCCCTCTCCCTCATCTTTCTCCTCCCCTCTCTCTCCTCGCTGGGTCGCTGAGCCGCCGCCTGCACCAGTCGCCGCCGCCTGCCCCAGTCGCCTCCGCCTCGGCACCTCAGCCCCGCCTCTCCTCCCTTCGCTTCCACTTGTCAGTCGTGCCTCCCTCCGTTAGTGCCTTCCTTCTCGCCTCCGCCTCAGCACCTGTCGCCGCCCTGCCTCCCCTCCTCCACCACCTGTCGCCTCCTCATCCTTCCCCTCCACCACAATCCTCAACCTCCTCTCCTCTTCCACCGCCAACACCACACATTTCCTCCCTTTCCTTCTCCCTTGGTTAGTCTCCACTAACTTCCCCTTACTTAGGTTACTAACTTAACCTCATTCACTTAACTTAATAACTTAACCTCATTTACTTAACTTACTAACTAACCTAATTTACTTAACATACTAACTTAATCTAATTGACTTAACTTACTAACTTAACCTAATTCACTTAGGTTAGTCCACTAACCTACATAACTTAGGTTACTACCCTAACCTAATTTCCTTCCACTAACCCCATTTTCCCCCGTGTTAGCCCCTTCTCCCCTCTCCCTCCCTTGTTCCCATGCCGTGCGGTCACTCTCGGTGTGCGTGTGTACGGGTGTGGTTAGCGAGCGTTCACGCGCGAGGACGCGCTTTCAACTTGTCCGTGCGGTGGTGTGTTGCAGTCATCCGTTCACACATAGTCATCCTCTGCTATTCACACACAGCTTGGGTACCACCTTTTAATTTCCAAACCCGAAAAAATATAAAAACACATAAAACACCAAAAAGCTTCAAAAATTTATTAAAATTCATTTAAAATCCCAAAAAATTGCGAAAAATTTTCTAAAAATTTTCCAACATTGTTGAAATCGTTTGCAATATTTTTTGAAGTGAGAATTCTAGAAAATAAATTGCAAAAAATTCAAAACTTCAAAAATCCTTAAAAAATACATGTAAAATGAGTAAAAGTCATTAAAAATTAGTTAAAATTCAAAAATATTTCAAAAAAGTTAAAAAAATTTCACAACCCCCTTGCCCCTTTTGCCAATAATTTCTCAATTGGAAATGCTTCCATAAATGGTCAAAAGTATTATTTGAAGCCAAAATCCTAAATTTTAATACCTTCCTTCATGAAAATTCATTTTAAATTCCAAAAATCAGCTAAAAAATCATGGATAAATTCAAACACATTGTTGACACTTGTTGGATTGTTGAAATTTCACTCTTACACTTCACAACATATTCATGTATCATATATCCCGTTTTAATTATTAAAAAAAACACAAAAAATAAATAAAAAATAAACAAACAAAACAAAATATTATACACAATAAAAATACACCTAAAATACAATTTTTAAACAACCAAATAAAATAATAAATAAATAAATAAATAAATAATCAAAATAACGCAAAAATACTAAGGTGTTTTATTTTTTCCAATCAATGGTTTTTACTTTTTTGATTGGATTCCTTGCCTTTGGGACTACTCAGTGCGCCTTTAGTCTACAGCATACACATCCCTACCAAGTATTTATTTTTTGAGCTTTATTTATTTTGGTCATTCCTTAACCACAGTTAATTGCTAAAATGAACTTTATTCACCACTTTTTCACACGCGCTCATGCTAAACACACAGTTGCTAATAATTAAAAATCAACCAGCCGTTCACTTTGCACATGCTATGTGCCCTTCAGAGGCACTTTAATTTTTAATAAAAATCAACTAACCGTCACAAAAAGCATGCGCTGGCATAAAAGCGCTCCACATCACCATTAATTTTTAATTAATGAATTTGCATTTAGAGACCTCAGTTTGGGAATCGCAATCTGGGTTCCGTTAAGGCACATTTTCACCCTAATAAATTGTAATTAAAATTTTAAGAAGGAATCACTGTTTCCTTATTAAGGTTTATAACTTAATAAAATGTCACCCATTGTTAATAATTTCTTAAAATAAACCCTTCATTAAAACATTTCCCCTCACTGCACTTTTTTTTCCCCTTTTTAATAAATACGCTTAATGGGTTGGGCACGTAAAGTCCTCTTAGCTGAAATTGTTGGTCTAACTTATGGTTAGGTCATGATTAGATTTTTATGGTATTATTGTTGGCTTATGTGCTACGATTATGGGTGCGCTTTGAAGTTTTTCTTTCTTTTTTGCCTAATACGGGGTCTTGGGTGCCTGTTTGTTGCATCCCATGAAGTTTTCAGTCGCATATATGTAGAGGTCATGCCAAATTTTTTCTAGGATGTGGGTTGTTTGGGATGGTCAATTGGTTAGTTACGTTTGTGTGTGTCCTTCTTTTGATCGACTTCTTTTTTATAGCTATTTTGGTTGTTTTGTAGGGATTCTTTATGATTGTCTGTGTTTGTGGTGTGCGTGTTTTCCATCTGAATGGCGTCTCATGCTCCTCCTCCTATCCAGTATGTTCCGTTGATCAATAGGGATTATTCTTCCCTATTGGCTTTTGAGCCTATAATGAAAGCAAGACTTACAACTTTCATGGCTGCTTCACTCCCATTGATTCTAGATTATCCATCCCTGTGTGATGAGTTTCTTGCATCATACAATAAGAAGTCAGGTTTGGTTCATGGTGCTTCCATGGTATTGACACCCTGAGGCTTAGGGAAGGCTTTGTCTCTTCCCTACAAAGGAGAGCCCTTTGTTACAACGAGACAATTATTCTCCAATGATGAGATTCTCAAGCTATTACAGAAGCAAACCAAAGAGATTCTGGATGTCAAGAAAGTGATAAACACTTCAGGTGTATATTTTTCCATGATCACTGATCCTCTTTGGAAGTTAGTCTGCCAGTTCCTCCTAGATAGGTTTATGCCTGTCAAAACACCATTCCATTATTTGTCCAAGGAACTCTGCATAGCTTCTAGGATGGTATTAAAAGGGGTGGCCATTGATTAGAGTACTTACTTGCTTACAAAGATGGACCAACATTTTGTCAAAGTGACCAGAGAGAATGTCACAAATGTCACTTATGGTTCCTATTTATATGCTTTCTTGACATACTCAGACCTTAAGAAGGGTGTGCTACCACCTCCTCCATCTGATCCAATACCTCCCCCTTCACCTTCAGACGAGTCAGAATCTATTGACATAGAGGATCTTGATTCCCCTCCTTCATTGGTCATTCAGCGGAAGTGCTTGAAGCGTGTAGCAGATAAAACTCCCTCAATCATTCCTTTAGTACAAGTTCCTGCTACATTTGGCGGTGACCTCCCTGCCTACCTCACATGCAACAATTTATTCAGGGCACATAGAGAGGGTTCTTTGGAAATATCAGTTCCTTCACTGAATAGTTTAGTGTCAGGAGATGCCATTCCATTCCTTTGTAATGACATCCAGAGTTCTATTGAACTTTCTGTGATAGCTTGTGTTCAACAGTTATATCCTTCTTTTTATAAAGAATTGATGCAGTCCAAAGACTAGTTACATAAGGCAACCTCAGAGTTAGCCTCTGCTAAAGACACTCTTGCTGATCTATTTAAGCAGATGGAGCAGCAGATCCAAATGATTGAGACCCAGAGTGAAGAAATATCTTCTTTGAAGATTCAGTTAACAGAAGCTCAGTCAGAGGTCACTAGAGTCTTAGAGGAGAAAGAGAGGATGCCCAAAGAAGCTCAAGAGTTTCAAACTCTTTTAGATGAAAAACTGTTAACTTTACAGACTGCTCATAGTATAGTGGAATCACAAGCTTCCTAGATTAAGTAGTTGTAAGATCAACTGGCACAGTCACGGTCCATTCCTCCAAGCCCCAATGTTCCTATTATTCCTTCTATCTCTCAGCAGGGCTTGGTAGTTCTCCAGAGACATGCCACATTATATCCGTTGTTTCAAGATAAAGTGGAAAGATTGCAATCCAGGATGGATTTGTTATGGTCTACATTTGAGCATTTTTAGGAGTATGTTCCTCTGGACCATTCTTTGTTTGTCCACTATTAGTTGCAAAAGTTGGCATTCTATATGAAGCTTTCAACAATGGATCTTCCAGAGGATGGTTGGAGTGGGGCTTGGTCTTTTGATTTGCTTACGGAAGTGGTCCGTATGGTTTTTGAAGATTCTGTGACAACGGATACCATGTTGCTGTCTTACATGTATCTATGAGGTGATCTATTGATTTTCAGATGATGGAGATCTAGCTTGATATGTGGAGAATGTGGTTTTTCAAGCTGTTTTATATGTCAACTATTTGAAGTTGAGGATAGATGACATGTTTTAGTGTTATTCTTCTAAAGTGGCTACTTACCCTAACACTTCATGGCATTTAATGATTGATTCTATGGTCCTGAACCAATGTCAAACTACAACTTCTACTTATGTGCAAAGCACTAAACCAACTAAGGGTGGATCTTCTAGCTTATCTTTCCAAGAACCATCCATTTGATTCATCCTTCTTTGATGCCTATCAGAGACGATCTGTTTTAGGTCCCTTTGTTCTTAGCCTATTGTACTACCAACAAATGGCCCATCGCTATGATACTTATCTTTCCCTTTATCAATCCAACTCAGTAGCTATCTTACCTCTTCTTTTCCAACCTCAAGGCTTTCCTCAAATTCCCATATTTACCTATTGTTCTTTCATCGAAGATCGAGTCTTTTCCCCTTCTCCACCATGCCCTTCTCCATCTATCCATATACCTTCTACTTTTCCTGTTTATCAATTGACACCTTTCCTAACTAATTCACTTAAATTTTCAACCACTCTTTCTTTAGCTTATTCCTCCTTTTATGATTTTTCCTACCCATCTCCTCATCCTCTTTTACTTATTCCACTTCCATCTCTTGCCACTTCTATTTCTCAACCCCCTCAGTTGGTTAATGAGTACGAAGGATTTGATCAACAGATTTCGAGAAGAAGAGGATGGAGCTCGACTCATTCTCTCATGGAACCACAGATTAACTGGCCATTAATTCCAGGGGACTGGATAACTGCTAGTCAAGCATACCAGAATTACCTTCATTTTGCTCACCAATATTCACAATCTCTAGATCCTTCAGAGAGATTGACAGCTCATTTTTCTTGGTATCTAGCATATATGCATAGGCATTCCCATAACGATCAAAAGGCCATTCCAAAGCTTTGTATGAATGTCAATGTGAACATTGATTCCCAACAGTTGGATGTCCTATATTCTCGTGCCCTATGTCTACCTAGCAAATACCTTGTTTTGCTAGAAAGGATGTACTGTCTACAATACTTTCAAAATCCTCCAGAGACATTTGTAGATGAGTCCTTCTCCATAGATCATTTTCGAAACCCCCAAGCTTCAAAAGGGATTACTTTCATTGATGCCTTTGCAATGTATTTTGGATGATTCTTAATTATATATATCTATTTTTGGAGGTGTCATTCAGATGGTTGTGTTTAGTGTTTGTGTTGTGGGTTAATTATGTGTGATGAGTTCGTGCTGGTTGAATAATTTGTTCTAGAGCTCTTTTCAAACTATTGATGGTGATGATGGATGGAACACCTATGGTAGAAAGCTGAAGAAGAACCTCTTATATCCTTTACAAATTTGTTATGACTTTCAATTGTCTATCAGATGAGTTAATGAATAACGAAGTTTTCCTTTAGTAGTTTTTTCTAGAGTACAGGTGATAAGTTGGGGTCGTGGTTAAGAGTGATTGTTGAAGATCCTACGGAAGATAAAATTGAGCTTTTTAATGAACTTATATTCTTCTTTTCCTTAGGTCGTGAGGACGCTTCATTTCTAAGTGTGGGGATATGTTGAGAGTGGAAAAAGATTGAATTTTTGATTGATTTTTGTTGTTTTTGAGGACTGAATGATTGATTTTTTATGGATTTAGAGTGATGTATGGTTGTTAATGGAAGTGTTTGAGAGTGTTTTGAATGATATTGATTATGTTTTGAAAGTTCATGATGATTTTTAGTGGAAATATGAATCTTTGTGATGTTCTGATAGGTTCTGTTGAGGTTTTGATTGGTTATGTATACCTTCTGTATAGCTTCTGTTTTGTTCTGATTTTCTTCTATATATATAATGCATGGATTGATGATTGATGAAGATTTAAATCTTTTGAAGGTTTATTGAATAGTTTTTTATAGTTTGGAATGGTTTTAGTATGAGTTATGAGGTTTTGATGACCTTCTGTAACCCTCTGTAAACCTTTTGTAGAGCCTCTGTCTCTGCTTTGTAACTATTTTGTATCTGCTCTGGTCCTGTACTGTACTGTTTTGTAGATCTTCTGTAAGTGTTCTGTAGAAAGTATGTGTGAATTTGGAAAAGTTTTTTAACTTTTAGAAAGGATGAATCTAAGTTCAAAAGAGCTAAAACAAATGGAAGAAGCAGCTGCTAAAGACTGAAGAGAAGACTGAAGTGATAGTGACAGTAGTGAGCTATGAAGAGACATTGTAGTGGCTCTGGTGCCTCTTCACATCAGACATACCTCTTGGGAGGTGCATCCAAGACCTAAGAAGGATTATTGAGAGTCATTATTGAGTATTGTAGTGAGGAGATGATGTATTATAGAGAGAGAGAGAGAGCCAGAGATAGTAAATTCTATCAAAACAATGTAACTGTATATGAGAGATTGAAAGAGAGAACTATGAAGACATTGAAGACAAATACTATGTGATTGATTTCCATTCAAAAATGGTGTATTATTTTGTTTTCCTTTTTCTATTGAAGTATTTTATGAAGATGTTGAAGATTATGGTTGATTCTATCAAATCCCTGGGAGATATCTACTATGATGCCACATGAAGATTTGCTGTTTTCTTTGTTTTGGTCATCAAAAGAATGAAATGAAAGCTTGTTGATGTTACAATATAGATTTTCTTGCAGTAGAATCTCCTTTTCCTTGGTGTTCCTCTTAGGGCTCTAGCCCACCAGGTGGAGGTACCGCTTAACGCTGAAGTGGTGGAGAAGGCCCTTGGCTTGGCCCCCAAGGCTATGAAGCATCATAGAAGAGACGTATATGCCATGTTGGGGATGAAAAGGAGTGAGGTGCAGACAATGGATGGAGTAAGTTTGGCAAACATCGCAAACCCGGAAGTAAAGATGCAAGCAAAGATGGTCCATGCCCTCTTCTCAAGATAGAGATACAATGCTTTGATGAACAAGATCAATGTCCCGGTGTTGGAAAGCATAGCGGAAGGGTCCTCTGAGGAAGTGGATCGGAATGCATTCATCATAAAGACCATCAAGACAATAGCAAAAGGCCCTTGCTACGAGTGTAGTAGCAGCTGGAGGAGAGTCCCCAACCTCTACAGCGAGATCAGCCCGCAAGAAGTCCTCTGCCAAGGCTTCTACCATCAGATACGGTGGTGTACTGATGGCTATTATTCACGAGGCCACCAAGAAGCAGGAGGAATTGAAGAGATAGTAGCACCCTCCCAGCCATTGCACTGTGAGGAAGAAAAATCTAGTGAATGCACCACTAGTGACAGAGAAGAGCCTGAAGCACCATCCACTCAAGCCAAAGCTAATGCATAAGGAAAGGCGAAGATTGCCAAGATCCAAAAATAGAAGAAGGAAAAGTTAAGCAAGGAAGAGAAACATGAGTTGAAAAGAGCACAAGAAGAGTCCAAGAGAATGGAGGAGGAACGAAGGAGAAGAGAAGAGGAAGAATTTGAAAGGATCAGAGAAGAGTCAAGAAGAGTCGAGGAGGAGAGGAAGTTGCGGATTTGGCAGAGGCAACTCACAGGTCAATGGAAGAGACCCATGGAGGGGGAGAGATGAGCCCACTGAGCCCCCATCATGAGGCAGGTGTTGGTGGGAGTGTAGAAACAGCCCCGATGGTGTAGGAAAGAGCAAGGCCCCACTGCACCCCCTCTCCTCTTCCCTTGTGCCACTCCCAACTAAAACCACACCCCCCACGACATAGAAGTTGGTGCCAACTGCTGTGGACACGTCTCAATTAATGGAAATGATACAATTCCTGGCTAACAAATTGGTGGAGATTGCCCCTGAAGCAGGAACAAAGAGGCCAGTCGCAGCAAATGTAGAATCATGACAAGACCCTAAGCGGCAGAAGCTGGAACCATCAACCACTACGCCCCCTCTCACAGTGTCACCAACAGCATACTATGACGCATATGTGGCTAAACTCCTCACTTAGTTGAGCAAGGCCAGAGAGGAAAAGAAAGCGGCATTGGCAGAGCTAGACATTGAAAAGGAAACCTCGGCAGCTTTGAGGCTCAATGTGTCCAAGCAAGCCACAGATCGTTAAAAAGAGCTTAAGTCCCTAAAAGAGCAGTTGGATGCCAAGACCAAGGAAGCTCAAGAGAGTGAGGATCATTTGAGGCGAATATTGGAGGAGGAAGAACATGATGTATTAGCTCTTCTAAAGAGTCAAAAAATGTTGATTCAATAGTATGATGAGCTAATGGAAAGGACCACTCGCTTGGAGAAGCACCGGCAAGAAGAAAGCTAGGAGTCAGAAGAGCAACGTCAAGAGCAAGAGGACGCCCTAGTGTTCCAATCGTGGTATGAAATAGAGGAGCAAGGAAGACTAGAAAGAGAGATCCAAGTCCTAGAGCAAGAAAGGTAGGATGCCATAGGAAGAAGCACACAGGAGCTGAAAGATGACTTGGAAAACACAAAAAGAGATGTGGAAGCTCTCATGGCTATGGCAATAACAGAAAGAAGACTACATTTTGCAGAGTTAGAAAGCTGTGAGTAGATCCGAGAAGGACTGTTAGAGAGATTTGCAGAGGCACAACTGTAGTTTACCATTGTGGAAAAAGGAAGGAAAATACCAGAAGAGCAGCTAAACCACCGCAATAAGGAGAAGACGTAGATGCTAGACTTAGTGAATGAGCAACAACAGGTGGTAGTGATGCTAGCTCGAGAAATGGAGGAGGGAAGGAAAAAGATGGAAGAGAAGGTACGACAATGGGAGCAACACAACTTCGAAAGAGTGCATGGACTAATAGAATGCTTGGCGGTGAGTGAATGTGAAAGAGTGTTTGCGGAATCAAGAGGAGAGGCTGCCAAAGTGTGCTTAGACTCTCAGAGACAAGCCTTCTTAAGCACAGTGCTGAATGTCACCCAAGTTAAAGGCGAGGACTCAATGGAAAGGATGAAGAGGAAGTTAGAATTGGCATCTTGTACCTTGAGATATGGCCTTCAAGAACGCACCCTTCCAACCAGCATAGGTATTACTATGGCACAACAATACAGTTACCTATGGCAAGCTGGCCTTTTTGTTGATGAGCTCAAGGAACTAGGGTTTGAAGGACAAGTGCAACAGCCACCACCTAAAGACCAGCTAGCGGTAGGGCAAGCCACGGAAGAGGGGATGGACTTTGAGCAAGAATTCGAGGAAGAACAGCACATAGAGCCCAATCCGGCCCTACCTAAATTGCCACCCGAAGAGCTAGAAGGGGTACAAATTCTTGAACACATGGTACAAGCCTGAAGAAGAAGGCAAGAGCTTGCAGAGCAAGCCCAGAGGAGAGCAAGAGTACAGCCACAACAACTCCCTGAAGAGCCCATGCCGATATGCGAGGATCTCCATCCCGTTAACTGGTCTCAGGAGTTGACTATATGGCGATAGCAGGAGTTCCAGATACAACCATTTGAGCTGCCATTTTCTTATCCACGAGATTTGGATCATGTTCTACCCCTAGAGACGGTGGCAAGAATCAACAGAATGGCTAATGATCTCACCAACAGATGGATAGAGGAGAGAAACATTGTAGTTACTAGATGGAGGCAAGGAACTAGTAGATTATTGGCAAGACAAGGTGAACCAGGTTCCCAAGACCGTCCAAGGCTACAAGGCGCAGCTGAAGTGGAGGAGGAGGATTTGGGATACCAACTTTGATGCCTAGATTGCTTTCTGCAGCTCATTGCTTGAGAGCGAAATGACCCCATCTACATGCCTTACCCTCGCAGACATGGAGTCGACCATGACAGGAACCTACATGGGCCCCTTGACTTTCCAACAATCTACAATGTCAATGCACGGACTCCCGAGGGATGCTTGGTTTTTCGATTGGAGTATATCCTTCCATCCATCAACTACTTCATCGAGGATTTCTCCTCATGTATAGACCCGGCATTTATAGTGACATGTAATTACCTTAGGATCATTAAGTTCTTGCTTAAGCAAAAGCCTGTAGCTGAGGAAGCCCACCTTCCCCTGCTCTTTTTTTATATCAACTTATGCATCGATAGTCATGCCATGGCTAGGCTCATGATGAGGGCGACCTTACTCCCCTCCTTCTGCACAAAAATCCTAGAGGACATGAGCGATACCCACTTCACGAGGTGTGACCATCCCTTTTTATCATCAACACCTCTGAAGGTAAGAGCTAGCATCAAAGAATATCTGCAAAGCTGCGCATTTTTGACTAAGTGCCTAAGGCCACCTCGTGGACCATCCGAGGATGAAAGGAATACAACATAAGAACTCTTTTTGTATTCGAATCATAGCCATGATCAATAAGTCATCCCAAAAAAAAAAAAAAAAGAGAAAACAAAAAAGAGAGAGGGAGAAAGAAATATAAAAAAGAAAAAGAAAAAAGGCTAGTACCAGGAATGAAAAGAAAGACGGCACTAGAGGACAAAAAGGTGCAAGAAAGAGAAAAGCAAAGGTTTGAGCTCTCCATGAAACATCTTGAGTGCCACATTCACTGCACCTAGGGTTTCCATTTAGCCCCTTCCCAACCTCAGCTTAGGGCACATCAAGGGTAGGACTACCAGACCTACCACCCTAAGCTTTGCACCGCACCCATGACAATGCATGAACTGGGTCCTCAAGTGTGGGACAACACCGTGGGCTTGCCCAAGGTTCGACCTAACTCCCAGATCCACTGCCATGTGCACTACATGCACCACGAAGAGGTAGACACACCCCTTAGGAAGTGCACAACTTTGCCTTGCAGGTTAAGATTAGGCTGTATCAAGGAGAAAGCACATCACCCAATGGATCCACCCCAACACCATTTTCAATTTCAAGGGTAGATCTTTGTCAAGGCAAAGCAGATCTTTGTCAAGACACCTTTCCAAAGGGACCCAATTCAACACCATTTTCAATTTCAAGGATGAATCAACACCATCCTCGACAAGGGCATGTATACAAACTCAAAAGGCCACCCGGCCACCAACA
Source organism: Lygodium microphyllum (assembly GCF_053477565.2). NCBI lineage: Eukaryota > Viridiplantae > Streptophyta > Polypodiopsida > Schizaeales > Lygodiaceae > Lygodium > Lygodium microphyllum. Next base: position 144,992,917 of record NC_141135.1, on the reverse strand, counting down.
CTACCACCTTCTAAGGTACCACCCATTAGTGCCATGGGACTGGCACTCAGCTAGGAGGGGTTAATGTTTACTGCAACACCAACAACAGGAAAAAAGCAAGAAAATAACAAAATCCGAGAAGCAAGAAAAGGAATAGGGCAGACATGGAGAAGATGCCCAGAAGAATAATAAGTTTGAAAAAAATCCAAAAGCATGGGAACAATTATCAAAAGTCCAAGGTGCATCCGCCAAAGTCTGGAGGAGCTAAAAGCAAAAAAACACACCTTTAAATGCAAAGGCGCTCTCAAATCATTGTAAAAGAGATCCAGTCTCCCTCCTGTGCAAATTGTAAACTTTGAAGGGCGATAGGACTAGCTAGGAAGTGAAAGAATGGAGAAAAAGGGCCTAGGCCATGGCCGGCCATGTAAAAATTGAGGATGACCACCCGTGTGAAGTAGGGCATGTATATAAACTTGAAAAGTGAATGAGAGGCTCATTCTTGTGTGTGGCAAAAAGCTTCTTCTTCTTCTTCTCTTCTTCTTTCCTTCTTGCTTGTGCTTGAGAGAGGGAGTGAGGGAGTAAGTGTGTGAGAGTGAGGGACCGAGGAGAATAAGCTCCCCATCTCCTCTCTTCATCTTCTTCTCTTCTCTACTCTTCTCTTGTCTCGTGCGGCTATGGAGGATGGAGCTTGTTGGAGAGGGATTGAGGTTGCTTGAGCTTTCCTCAAGGATCGTGGAGCTATCGGCATGCACGAGAGAGGAGGGTACTCGATCGGGCATCAAGGTAAGCTCACTACACCCCATAGATAGGGAGGGCACGTCGGCTATGTGAGAGGTAGCCATGGCCACTCGGCTTGAAATGCTTGACCAATAAGTAGTCCGTAGGTCTCGGGGGTTGAGCTTGTAGCTCCTTTCACCTTATGTAGCCAATCCAAAGGAGAATGCCACACTACAAAAGACTGTCCGAACCTAGCTCTCTCCTATGAAAGCCAACATCACTGATAGCTAATAGAAGACCCAAGAGCCTACCTCCGACTTGGTGGAATTGGAAGTTGCCGCAATAATGCATGCTAAGAAAAGAGAACCATAGTTCTAAAAGAGGACATTTCCTTTGTCAAAAGGTGAAGTTCAATCTTCCAAAAGAGAAACAAAATAGTACAGAACAGAGCAGCCTAGTACTAGAGAAGGAGACAAGGACAATTACAGAGATAGGACTAGAGGTCCAAGAGATAGAGGATGTAGAAGAACCCTTAGTGATAGAAGAAATTCAGATGTTCCTACTGCCAGAAGAAAGATGAAAGATAAAAGTGAGTGTTTTCCCATTCTCTAGCCAATTGGAGAAGCCCATGAATCCTATTAAAGAGTATGACTTGGTCAAATATCTACACACCTTCAAACCAAACCTAACATTCTGACTGTTGTTACTGATGTTGTCTCCTAGTTGTCCAAATAAATTTAAAAGTATATTGATAAGAAGGTGAGGCCTAATATTGCTTCTAACTTTGTCACTAGGTCTAATAAAGACCCAACACTTGTGAAAGAAGTCGGTGTGGCTAATGCCTTCCTAGATCCTGGTGCCCTAAAGATTGGTGTTTGGATTGAAGGATGTTTTATAGCAGATGCATTGATTGATGGAAATTCATCAATGAACATAATGACATATGTGATAATGAAGGATCTAGGCTTGTAGGCCCATGCAGCTTACACAATGGCTTAGCAGACTAGTAGATCAGAGCATAATTAAGCCCTTGGATATTCTCCCATATATGAAGACATCTCTCATAAGATGAGACTATTGGATGACTTATTCAGTGGTAAAACTAAACTCTTGCGGGATCTCATACCCTATGTTGCTAGGAAGACCATGGCTTTTTGAAGTGAGAGTACTAATATATTGGTTCAAGGGAACCCTAATCCTAGGAAAATGACCCAATAAGGTGGTAGTCAAGGTAATGGATCCACCTCTATTGAAGTCTTAATGGACTCCTCTATTAACAAAGTTACAAATGGTACATCAATAGATGAAGAAGTTGTCCAATAGATCTTTCCCAAGAAAAAAGAGGCATTGTCCCTAACAATGGACATTGTAAGCCAACTCCCAAAAGAAGCAAAGTCCTTGTCGATGGTTGGGTGAATACCTACTACCTGAACTGGGAATGACCTCTGATAGTGAGATAGAGGCATGGATTTACTGTTCTCTGTATTACATGGCCATAGCAGAGATAGAGACTTAAGCAGAGAAAAAGGCAGAATCAGAGGATACAACAGAGAGTCTATTTTTCTTGGATAGAGGCCAAGACAGAGTTTGTCGAAGGCAAGGATGAAAGTCAAGACAAAGACAATGAAAGCAACATGGAAGAAGCTATACAACTAGAGGAGAATAATAATGAGGATGAAGTTTTAGCCCCATGATATTGGATAGTTTGAAAGTGGTACCTCTTGGATTAGTAAATGCATCGCATTATAGGTAAAATATCCATAAGCAATGGATTAAGCTGAATAAGCCTTCCTTCAGCAGTGTCTCTTGTCACCCTAATTTCCCCTTCTTAAGAAAGAATGATGATGATGCACTTTACCAACAATTAGTCCTACAATCCAAATGAAATTCAGATGGTTCATGTTGTATGACGTTCTTGGAGGCATCCTTAGAAATGATGAGTCTTCAAGTCAAGAGATAAGTAACTCTCCTATAAAATTTGAAGCAACCATGACACCATTTTAGCATCCCAATGAGTCCACCAAGCTCCCATGAAAAGAAGAAACTGCTTCTAGTCGAGCATTAAACAAGGAGGCCATCCCTTAAAGGAGTCGGATCTATATCTAGAAGCAATTCATGGAACCTTCATCTGTGAAGTGAAAGGTGAAAAGCAATTAACTTTTGTGAAAATAGATGGTACTAAACGTCACCTAAAGGTGGGTATCAGTCTTCCAAAAGAGGATCTATTGGTCCTACATTACTTATTGAAGGAGAACTTGGATGTGTTGTATGGTCATATAAAGATCTAAAGGGGATTGATCCCATGGTGTGTTAGCATCACATTGACCTCAAACCCGATACCAAACCTGTGAAGCAAAGATAGAGGTGCATGAATCCAAATTACTCCACTTGGTAAAAGCCAAATTGTTGAAGCTCCTTGAAGCTGAGTTTATCTATCTAGTGGCCAATAGTGAATGGTTTTCGCCCATCATGGTAGTACCTAAGGAAGAATGGAAAGCTGCAAATATGTATGGAATTCCAAAAGTTAAACTCTAAGACTAGGAAGGATCATTTTCCTATTTCTTTCATAGACCAACTATTGGACACAGTTACTAGATATGAGCACTATTCCCTCTTGGATGGATTTAGTGGATATAATTAAGTCTAGATAGCAGAAGAAGATCGATCCAAAAAAATCTTCACAATAGAATAGGGAACCTATGCTTACAAAGTGATATCATTTGAGCTCTATAATGCTCTTGTTACCTTTCAAAGAGTGATGATGGCCGCATTCCAAAATCATTTGCATGATTTCATTGATGTATATTTAGATGACTTTTATATCTATAGCCTAATCCATGAGCATTGGGGATAACTTGGAGAACTACTTTGACAGATGTTGAGAGTATAGGATCTCTCTCTCAACCCTGACAAATGCATCTTTGGAGTCTCTTTAGGGGTTCTTCTGGGCCACATTACCTCTGCACAAGGGATAGCAACAAACCCCGAGATTGAAAAGATTGTAGCTTTAACAACACTAACTAACCTCAAACAATTGAGGGGATTACTTGGTCATGTGGACTATTACAGACAATTCATTGCACACTTTGTAACAAAGGTAGCCCCCTCTTGCATAAGCTCCCAAGGAAAGATGCAAAGTTTACATGGACTGCAAATTGTAATGAAGTGTTTAATACTTTGAAGCTGTGTCTGATTGAAGCATCCATACTACAACCTTCTAATTGGATGAAGGAATTCCATGTGCACACTAATGCATCTATCAAAGGGTTAGGTGCAGTCATATGTCAAAAAGGCTCCACAAAGTTAAATCAACCTATCTACTATGCAAGCCATAAAGTCACTCATTGAGAAAGGAACTACACAGTGATAGAACTAGAGTGCCTTGCGACGGTGTTTGCCTTGGAAAATTTCCAACACTACCTACTCTCAAAGCACTTCAAATTTTATGTGGACCATGAGGCATTGTCCTTTGTAATGAATAAGACAAATGTGAAAGGCCGAATGTTGAGGTGGCTCCTTTTTTCCAAGAGTTTGACTTTGACGTGGTTACCAAACCTGGTCACTCTCATGTCCTAGCTCTTATCATATATCTCGCGAATCCCTTAGATCGATAAAGATGAGCAATATGATACAGACCTCCCCCCTAATGCTCCCTTATTTTTGGTAGAAATTGTAACTCCTTGGTGAAAAAATATAGCTAGCCTCTTGGCAACTCAATAGTATCTCCTCGAATCTCTAGTAGGGAGAAGAAAAAGCTTATGTTGGAATTAGCCCTCTACACCCTATTAGGTGGTGCGCTCTATACAAGAGAGACAAAGATGAAGTATTGCAAAAATGTGTTGTAGGACACGAGACTGGGATAGTTCTAAAAGCATGCCATGACAAGCCTTGTGGTGGAGGACACTACACGAGAAGTGACAACTAGAAATGCTCTGCTCATAAGATACTAGTGGCCTAGATTACACAAAGATACCTACAACTACTGCAAATGTTGTGATGCTTGTCAACAGATGGAAAAGCCTACCAAAACTAGTGCTATGCCACTACATCCCATCCCTTCCCTAAAGAAGTTTGAGAAGTGGGGCATTGACTACATCGGTCCCATTAATCTGCCAACCAAAAGGAAGCAGAATAGATACATTTTGGTCTATATAGACTATGTGATGAAGTGGTGTGAAGCCAAAGCTCTCAAACAAGATGATGGCAATAACATGGCTCTATTTATGTACGAGAATATCATCACCTACTTTGATAGTCATTTAGAGCTGGTAAGTGATAGAGGTACTCACTTTCTCAACAAGATTATGGAAGAATTAACAGAGCTTAATAAAATACGCAATTGCAAGTCCACACCCTACTACCTAGAGCCAACAGCCAAGTCAAAGTTACCAATCACATCCTCTATTCAATCCTGACAAGAATGATTACTGCATATCGTCATGATTGGGATTTCTTATAAGGCTATTACAAGACAAACACATTTTTAATTGGTGTATGGCATAGAAACTGTCTTCCCTATTGAGTTAGAGCTACCCTCTTTGCACATGGCTATGATCGAACACTTGGGAGATGTTGATTTACTACAATGCCATCTTTTATACTTGGAATATTTGGAAGAAATATACTGAATGGCCTAACAATGTATGGAAAGCCACACAAGCTCGATGAAAGGCTTACCACGACAACTTTATCAAGTATAAGCAATTCAAGGAAGGTGACCTAAGTCCTCACCTATAATGTGTGCTTTGAAAACTTCCTAGGAAATCTCCAACATCGCTAGTTGGGTCCCTGCGAGGTACTTGGTGTCAACCCTAATATCTCTATCTAGATACAGGCCATGGATGCCTTTGAAGATCCCTTCTTAATCAATAATATCATCTAAAGAAGTATTATCCTCCTTGGGGATCCTGACAATCACTGCTGATAGCCCCTTCATCCCTTATGCATCAATTGGTAATGCTTTGCATACTACTACTGATAGTTGTCATTTTGCTTTTAACGAGGTAGATAATGCATTTCCCCCCCTCAATTTCACCTCCCACCCATACTCTGCTACCTTCTTGTCTAATCATGTAGCGGTGGCATGGATGGTTCTAATATATAATATTTTAGCCTTATGAACCAAAAAAAAAAAAAGGTTATAGGAGAAAAGGACTTTGGTCCCTGCCATACCAAACTACTCTCTGAAAAAAGGTGGAAATATCCTCAGGAGTAGGCAAAAAGAAAAAAAGAGAAGAAAAGAAAAGAAAAAAACTATTATGGGAGGAAAGGAAGAAATTCCCTATCATAACAATAGGCCTTGCTCCAAGACAAGGTGGCAAACACCCTTGGATGGGAAGTTGGCTATGAAAAAGGTGGTAACACCGTGCTGTTTAGATCAACTGATTCCTCAGTCAAACTTCCAAGCTCCAGTTCTGAAGCTGCCTCCTTTGGTGCACTATGTCCTGCAACTCTCTACAAAGCATCTATCTCCTTTTAGTAAATGCTGTGTTCCTATATTCCAACACAAGGTTTTGATCTATAGACTACCTCCTTGGGTACACCTCTTCGTCAAATAACAGACATTGTTCGACATCAGTAATAAGACAATGTCAATCTTCATCAACAACCGCTTGAGTGATGTGAGCTTTCATCCTAATAGGATGGGGATGTGAGTATGGGATTCCCTCTATATTCATCAACTAAGCATGAGACAAAGGGTGGCATGAGTGCCCTTTAAATCCAAATGAGAGGTGAGATGTGTGAATGGAGCATTGCACGCATGGGTTGGGCCTCTCAATGCACAAAGCACAATCTATTCTTGTGCACGGCACTATAAGGCTCCCTGGCCTTCCTTCTTGTATGTATGCCGGCACAGGAAGAAATGCACTATTGCACCATCAATTGCACAAAAGGCATACAACCTTCTCACGAATGGAAATAAGGATTACATCAAAGGGTGCCAGGAATTAGGTTGCCCTCCTGTATTCATCAATGGAGCATGAGATAGAGGGGAGACTAAGCATGATTAATTTTTTCTTCAATCAATTGAGAGGTAAGATTCAAGGGACATTATGGCACTGTTGATCAAGTACATTTCTATTTCTCTATGCAAACATGGGACAGTCCTCTGCCATCATCATAGGACACATCACTCTGTTCTATGCATTACACTATAAGACTCCCTGACCTTCCTTCTTTCACTTATGCTAGACGAGTTGGGATGCACAAATGCACCATCAATTATGCATGCTAGTATACTTTCTCTACATCATTCCTCTTATCGAATTCTAAAAGGGGCGTGAGATATGGGTCCCATTCCACTCCTCTCTGACCAATGTAAGTTACGGGGTGAGAGTTTGCTTTATCATCCCAATATGAGTGACTATAGAGTTTGAGTGTTGTATTCTTCACCATTGACAACTTACCGGTTCTTCATCAATAATGCTACTTCCCTGGGTACTATTGCATGGTCCCTGCCATGATGGAAGCGTGTTGTGGCAAGCCTTAGTACCTCTTGTGGGGGACAACTTCGACTCCCTAGTGCATTGACGATGATCTACATCGACCACCTAAATGGACCAAGTGTTTCTAAGCTTATCTCTTGCATTTGTTTATGTGTATATCATGTCTTAAATGTGGGGACGCAAAGGTATAGGTTATGGTCAAGTGTTAGGCCCATGTTGATTAGTTAAACCGATTTTTTCACATTTTAAGTGTGGGGACACATCCCTACATGTCTCGCCACTTGGCATGTTTTATCATATTCCCATGGTCTTCTCTTGCTCTTTTGATTAGAGTTTCATCATTTAACTTTTCTTCCATGTGAACATACCCTATGTTCACTGAAATTACAACTACCTTTGCAACCATATTTTCCCCTTTGAACTTGCCAATTTTCCTTTTTATGACCCTTTGTTCTGAGCAACAATTTATCAATTATTAACTTTTGAAGAATTTTATGCGAATCGAATGTGTTTCCATGCAAACTCACCTTTTTCATGCCAAAACTGTAGTTTGATATGATAGTCTTGATCTTTCCCTTTTCATGGACACTTTTTCATTTTTATAGCCCATCTTTTCGATGCACATTATTTATTGCATGTTCACGGATTTGTTTTACGTGTTTTTTATATTTTTTCCATGTGAACATGCTCTTTTCTCGTCGAAATAACATCATGTTTGGATAGCCTCAAGTTGTTAGTCCCTATGGATATTTTTCTTTTTTTCTCCCCCTCCTTTTGATCTTTCAAAATTTTTATTAATTTTTAATTGTGTTTTCCTGTGCATTTTTGTTCCCTTTTCCATGTAAATGTGCCTTTCTTTCATAGAATCACTATTCCTCAAACATTTTTTCTTTTTGTTGCCCCTTGTTTCGTTTGGTGAATTGTTTGAAATTAATTTTTGTTCAAATTTTTGTGTGTCTTTATCATTTTTCCAGGTGAACTATCATGTTTGGTGCGTAGATCGGATGCTGTACGCTTGCGTAGTGAATGCCGGAAGGTCCCCAAGAACAATAGAACTCTACTTTTTGCACAAATTTCAATGTAAAAAGCATGAACGACATGAACAAGAGACCAATTGGGTGCAATCTAGTCTGGCATACCCAATACAATGTCCAAGTAGAAATAACATAATTGTGCGCCCATGCGCATACAAAATAGTAATAAATATCAAACGCCTCAATAAATAGGCGTGACAAAATATAGGCGTGGTGCCCATGATAAATCGAATACTCGCTATTCTCCAATGTTTTCCTCCGCCACTGCTGCTATCTCTACACATCAACTGAAGCATTCACAATCGTTAGTAAAATAATGCAATTAAACCGACAAAAGTGAATACCTAGCAGTCTTCAGCTACATAAATAAATCAACTGGTTAGAAATCAATCCTAACCTTAATTTATTACGAGTGCTCACTCTAAACTCATAAACGCTTATTAATTTAATATGCATTTTGCGGAATCACCTGCTATGGAATCACCCATGTACACACTAAATTAATGAAACACCCGAAAAGGACAGGCATCCCCATCAACTTCTCGCACAAAGAATCCACTTTGTGTATGAGCCCCGATCATCAAAGTTTACGGAATCCACCGTAAAACCTCACGGAATCCACCGTGGCACAGAATCCACTGTGAAATATGCCTCCTGGCATCATACCCCCGGGGTGGGATAGCAATTGACCTCAATTGCTATTAGCTCAATGTGGAGCTAATAGAGTGGGGAAAGCATTTAAGTCTCTAGCGTGCATCCATTGGGCTTCTTCTACAGGATGGTTCTTAAATTTGACTAGATATCTAGAATATCTTCGGCCAGTTCTAGTGGTCATAAAGTCAGTGTCTATGATAGCTTCAGGTTCAAGTATTTCAGTCTCTTCCTCTAACAAAGGTGGGTTTTCATAAACAAGATGTACATGTAATTGGCCTCTAAATGGTCTTAATAAACTAACGTGAAATGTGTTGTGAATTTTCCAGTGAGGTGGTAATTCTAACTTGAATGCATTGTCATTAATTTTATGAATGATCCTAAATGGTCCATAGAATCTAGGGGCTAATTTCACAACTGGGTGTCTATCTACACTTTGTAGTCTACGTTTTTCTATTCTCAACCAAACATAGTCATCAACTTTGAAATTCATTGCTTGTCTTTTCTTATTGGCTTGCTTGGTATATGATTGCTGGGCTTTGGCAATCATGGTTTTAACCTCATCAAAAATAGTATTATGCATACTAGCAATATCATCAGCACTTTGAATTCTATTTGACAAAGATGCAACAGGTGTAGGTAATCTATAACCATAAATCACTTCAAACGGTGCTTTCTTTGTAGATGTGTGTGGTGTATTGTTATATGCAAACTATAATAAATGCAAATGTGTATCCCATGTCTGTGGTTTAGAAATAGTATAAGCACGTAAAAATAACTAGAATAGTTCTGTTAGTAGCTTCTGTTTGTCCATTAGTTTCAGGATGAAATGCAGATGAGAAATCAATCTTTGTGCCTAGGTTAGCAAACAGAGTAATCCAAAAGTCGTTACAAAATCTAGAATCACGATAAAAAATAATAACTTTTGGTAATCCATGGTTAGTGAAAACAGTTTTCAAAAACAATTGTGCTGCTTGTGATACTGTTAAAGTTTTCTTACATGGAATGAAATATGCTTGTTTACTAAACCTGTCTACTACTATCCAAATCATATCATGGTTAGATTTAGTATTAGGTAAACCAGTAATAAAATCCATAGAAATTTGTTCCCATGGTCTGGATGGAATAGACATAAGTAGTCCATACTATTTACCATGATGTCTCTTAACTCTTTGACAAATCAAACATTGAGAAACAAAGTTAGATACATCAGTGTCCATATGCGGCCAATAAAAATCTTCAGTTAATATACGTAAAGTAGATATGATACCTCTATGACCTTGATATGGAGGACAATGAATCTCATTCAAAACAAAAGATCTGAATGGAACTGTAACACATAATCTCTTTTCATAAAACATAAATCCATCATTATAAGATAGTGAATCAATAGGAATCAAGTTATTTTGAACTAATTTATTCCAATTAGCATGAAAAGTAATATCCTGATGATAAGTATCTTTCATAGCAATCAAAGAATCAAAAGATATAACAAAAATATTATGAATGGCAGGTCTTCTACTTAATGCATCAGCCACTACATTTTCTTTACCGGGTTGATATTGAATGATAGGATGAAAACTTTGAATAAAGGATGCCCATTTGATATGTCGGTCAGATATTTGGGGTTGGCTAAGTAAATGTCTAATACTTTGCTGATCGGTCTTAATCATAAATTCTGAACCCATTAAGTAGTGTTTTCACTGTCTCAAGGCTTGAACAACAGCTAATAATTATTTATCATATGTGGAATATTTCAGTTCAAAGGGTTTCAGCTTACAACTAGAATAGGATATGGGATGATTATCCTACATAAGTACGGCTCCTATTCCTGATCCACTAGCATCAGTCACTACTAAAAAGAATGGTCTATTAAAATCAAGCAACTGTAAGACAGGGGCATGGGTTAATGCATGTTTCAATAAGTCAAAGGATTTCTGTTGATTATCGGACCAATGATAGACAATATCTTTCTTCAGAAGTTTGGTTAATGGTAAAGCAAGTAATGAAAAATTACGCACAAACTTCTTATAGAAACAAGCAAGACCTAGGAATGATCATAACTCATGCACATTTTTAGGTACAGGCTAGTTCAATATTGCTTCTATTTTCTTAGGGTCAACTTTAATTCCATCAGATGATACAATATGACCTAAATACTCAATTTCTATTTTAAAGAATTCACTCTTTTCTGGATTTGCATAGAGTTGATTATCTTTTAATAACTGGAAAACCAATGAAAAATGCTCATAATGTTCTTTCTCATTTTGACTAAACACCAAAATATCATCAAAGAATACAATTACACAATACTGATATTTCAAAAATATACGATTCATCATTCTACTAAATGTAGCATGTGCATTAGTCAATCCAAATGGCATCACTAAAAATTCATAATGACCAAACTGTGTCCTAAATGCAGTCTTGAATATGTCTGACTTATCTAGTCTCACCTGATGATTACCAGACTTAAGGTCTATTTTACTAAATATAACAGAACCTTGCAGTTTGTCCATAAGGTCATCGACTCTAGAAATTGGATACCTATTCTTTACAGTGATCTTATTTAAAGCTCGATAGTCAATGCACATACGATAGGTATTATTCTTTTTCTTGACTAACAGAACAGGTGCACAAAATGGAGAACTACTAGGTCTAATCAATCCTCTATTTAGTAATTCCTCAACTTGACTCTGAATTTCTTTTTGCTCTATCTGGTTATGCCTATATGGTGCTTTACAAGGTGGTTGTGTATCAGGAATCAAATCTATTTTATGGTCTTCTGGATGTGAAGGAGGTAAACCAGGTGCTAGATCTTCGGCAAAACAATCTTTAAAATGTGCAAGAAATTCTTTATGCCTAGGATGCATATGATTTTCTTTAACTTGCAGTTCATTCACCCAAATGAGATAAGATTTACTACTTTTGTGTAATGCACGTTTAGCTTGAGTATGCGAAAGCAGTGGAAAAGCATTAGATGCATGCATACCATACAATGTAATATGTTTTCCTTGAAATTGAATATTTATTGAATATGTGGAATAATCTATATCTGGGTTATGCTGATGACGCCAAGGCATACCTAAAATAATGTTACTCGACTGTAATGGAACAACTAGAAAATTTCTTCTTTCAGTGTATTGACCAATTTGAATCTCTAAGTCATGCACTTCCTGTGTACCATTATACCTAGTGCCTAAGAATGCTGCTTTAATGCGATAATGCCTAGGTACAGTCTGTAACTTCAATTCTTTTACTAACTTTATAGAAATAAAATCATGAGTACTACCGTCATCATGCAAAATAATCTTTTCCTTTCCATGCACTAAACATTTCATAGTCAATAAAGAATGTGGAGTTGGCATACCTGGTAAAGTATCCGAAGGAGTAGTAATGTCATCCTCATCTTCCGTGAAACCAGGCATATCTTCATGTTCGTCATCTTCCATTGCTCCAAGGTAGTTGATATGGACAAGTGGCTTTTTCGAATGGCAATTTGCTGCTAGATGTCCAGGTTAGTGGCATTTATAGCATACTATGGGTTTAGCTTTGGTTACATTGTTTGCAATGGCAAGAAGTCTAGGTACATTAGGATTTGGCTGTGGAATAGGCTTGGGGTTTTGGTTGATATTGGATGGTAAAGCAGGTGGTTTTGCCCAATTTTTACGGAAAGATGATGAAAAGAAACGACCTTGATTAAATCTTCTAAAATTTGTGTTGAATTGCTTAGATCCATAGTTACCATTGGCTTAGAATTGCTGTGGACATCTGTCTCTACCTCGCAGCTTGTCTTCAGTGTCGTGAGCTAATGAAATTAAGTCTTCAAGAGTAGCAGGCTTGAACATGCTAACTTCAGCGTAGTAATGCCCAAGGAGTCCAAACATATACTTGCGCTTGTGTGTCGCTTCAGGTACGTCTTCAAGCATGCGTAATTGGAGTAATGCATTCCAAAAGCGCTTTGTATACTGAGGAATAGGCTCACGATCCTGTTGTTGAAGAAGATCCCATTGCTTTATGGCTTTCTCATAAAATTGTGGAGGAAGGAAATTCTGCATAAACTTCTTCTTGAAATTCTCCCAAGTAGTGGGACAATCTATACTCTTGCGTACCACTGTCCACCAAAGAAATGCTCTATTCACTAAATGATTAGTGACACACTTGATTTTATCTTTTTCTACATAGGTTTCCTCATGAAAGTAGTCGTCAAACTGACTAATGAATGCAAGAACATTTTTTCCCTCTCGAGTGCCATTGAAAGTATGGAATTTGAAATTTCTTTTACTTATCTTTGATTCCTTGCAGATGGTTTGAGCTTCGAGAGTTGCGTCGATGGTAAGTCGGATAAGTTCTTCAAATTGAGGTTCCTCTTTGTTGGTAGACGATCTTTGTAAATTTGCCAATTGAACTTGCAATGCTTGCCTAGCTCGTTGTTCTTCATTTAATTGCATCATAATTAAGTCCAGCTTTTGCTCCATCGTAGGTTCAGGTAGGACCGCCTTCAGCCATTAAATCATCCATATGTGGTTCCGTCATCCTGTAAAACTCAAAGGACCTCTCACTCTCAAAATCTAGTGGGACGAGCATAGCTCAAGTTCGGGAATACAAGGCTTATATATTTTTGAGTGTGGCTTTCACAATCTTTGAAAAATCTGCATTTTATCCTTCTTCGTATGCTTAAAATGCTACAGCAAACCTGTGTATGTGTAGAGTATCTTCCAATGAACAACTTTGCAGTTCGGAATTTCTGCGCAGGAACAGTCATTCTATGAGTTTTGAACAGAAGTCAGTTTTGACTTCTGATGACTTGTCTGACTTGCAGAGTACCAGACTAATGTGACTTCCAGAGTTTGTAGACTTGCAGAACTTAGTTGCTTTGTCTGACTTGCAGAACTTGACTTGAAAGAACTTGCAGAATCTGGAGAGTTTGGCAAACTTGTAAGACTTGCTGAGTTGTAAGGCTTGAGTGACTTAGAGCTTTGGTAAGTAAGCTTAAGCTTACTGAACAAAAACGTGAAATCGTGGGGGGGGGGGGGGAGCGTTTTTTCTCAGATAGCACAAATTTCAGAGGTATTGAGATACCTCGCGCTGACATTTTTGAAGCTTTTAGCTTCTTAAAGCTTATAAAGCTTTAATACTAAACTTGATAATCATAAAAGCTTTTAAGCTTTTGGGCTATGGAGGCTTATCTTTGTGTATGAAGATGACTTGATGAAGAAGAGATAGAAGTGGTCCTCCGCCTCTGCAGGCTGGTCCTTTGCAGTCTGATGATGGAAACATGGGTTCTTGATCGCTAGGAATCTGCCTGTATCGACCGTTCGCGACAAGATTGACCGTAGAGCCCGAACGTTCTAGGAGTTCTGCCTTCGCACAAGATGGGTAGCGATTGGAAGCTCTTGATCTTAGCTTTGCTCTGATACCACTGGTGCACAGATCAAATGTTGTACGCTTGCGTAGTGAATGCCTGAAGGTCCCTAAGAATAATAGAACTCTACTTTTTGCACAAATTTCAATGTAAAAAGCATGAACAACATGAACAAGAGACCAATTGGGTGCAATCTCCCCCCCATGCCTTGTGTGAGCGCTCGATAAAGCATGTATTTTATGTATTCATCATCTTCAAGCTCAAATAATAGCCCAAATTACAAAATAGCAAGCTTTTAGCTTTTGAGTTTATTTTAGCACAAAATATGAATAAAGCTAACGGACGGTGCCCAAATAGTCTGGCATGCCCAATACAATGTCCAAGTAGAAATAACATAATCGTGCATCCATGCGTATATAAAATAATAATAAATATCCAACGCCTCAATAAATAGGTGCGATAAAATATAGGCGTAACAAAATATAGGCGTGGCACCCATGATAAATCGAATACTCGCTATTCTCCAATGCTTTCCTCTGCCACTGCTGCTATCTCTACACATCAACTGAAGCATTCACAATCGTTAGTAAAATAATGCAATTAAACCGACAAAAGTGAATACCTAGCAGTCTTCAGCTACATAAATAAATCAACTGGTTAGAAATCAATCCTAACCTTAATTTATTACGAGTGTGCACTCTAAACTCATAAACATTTATTAATTTAATATGCATTTTGCGGAATCACCCGCTATGGAATCACCCATGTACACACTAAATTAATGAAACGCCCGAAAAGGACAAGCATCCTCATCAACTTTTCGCACAAAGAATCCACTTTGTGTATGAGCCTTGGTCATCAAAGTGTACGGAATCCACCGTAAAACCTCACGAAATCCACCGTGGCACGGAATCCACCGTGAAATATGCCTACCGGCATCATGTTTGTCATCGCAACCATGTTTCAGCTTGATAGCCCTATCTAGCTTGCCAACCCAAACTTTTTTCCTTCTTGCTACATTCCATTCCAACTTTTAGCTTTTTTGTTATTAAATTTTTATTACATTTTTGGGTTTTGTTTTTCTTTTTTTTTTCCATATGAATGTGCCCTATTCTTATCAAAACCATGTTGTGACTTGACAAGCCTATATAACATGTTTACCCACACATTTTTTCTTTTTTTTGCACTTCATTTCGATCGATGAATTTTATGTTATTAATGTTTTCGTATATTTTCGTCTACGTTTTTGTCATTTTTCCATGTGAATGCCGGTTTTTGCCTCATCCTACATGTCAACACATCCATTGTGTCATGTGTGCTCTGCACCTGCTTCCCCTACTTCAGTCTGGTGCCGCTACGACAAATTTTTTTACCCCCGCCCCCTAGTGCGAGGGACTGGGGGGACACTTATTTTTATGATCCGTTTTAAAAAAACAATAAAAAAATCCCTCCCCCCAATCATTTCCTCTCATACTGTCCCCTCTCTCATCTCTCATCTCTCTCTCTCTCTCTCTCTCTCTCTCTCTCTCTCTCTCTCTCTCTCGCCTCCTCCTCCTCCCTCTTTCCTCTCCATTTCCTGCTCCTTCCTCCCTCCTCTCTCTCCATCTCCCACTCTCCTCTCCCTTCCTCCTCCCTCTTTTCCTTCTCCTCTCCCTCCTTTCCCTACACTTCTCCCATTTTCTTTACCTCCTTTCCTCCCCCGCCTGTTAGAGAGAGAACCAGGGAGAGAGAAAGAGGAGAGAGAAGACTGCAAAAGAGAGAGAAGAAGAGTGACAAGGAGAGAGAAAGGCTAGATTTAGAGAGAGAAAGACAAGAAAGAAGGGAAAGCCACAGAAGCAGTGAGTAAGAATGGAGCGAAAGTCTGTAATTGTATTAATGTGTCAAAAAGATGTGTAAAATTACATATCCTCTCCTTTTATACCAATGTCAGTGTGACATAGCATAATATCAATATTATTTACACTAATTCCTTATTCTCATCTTCTTACAATCCATCCCCACTCAAGATGAAGTTTTTGTCCTCAAAAACAAATATCGGACTTATTGGTATAGCCAAGTAGGGGACTGTAGAGTACTACTTTGTACAGCATTACAAGTGGTAAAAGAAAAGATTACCTAATATTCAATAGTAGTACTAATCTATACAGAGGGTCAAAATCAGCCTATAGCCACCCGGATCAAAAGGGAAAGTTGTATCGTTGCCATGCATTGGATCAACTTTCATAAGATCAAAGTCAAATACAGCTGGAAGCATGATCATCATGATGGTACTCACTAACGAAGTCACCATTGCATGATGATCATCCAAATCCACATGTTGTCCACCATGATCAGCCTTCTTGAACTGAACTTCTTGTTGTGGACTCATACCAAAATGGTCTTCAACAAGATCTTCTCCATCCTTTGCATCATAATAGTCAAATACCAAGAATATTTTGGCAGTCTTTGCCCTGCATGTGGCTTGGTGATTACAAGATAGTGGCTTAGCACATCGATAGCATAAGCCCGCAGCATGTAGTTCCTGTATCGTATCACTAGTAAGGTGTCTAACACGTTTAGCCTTAGATAGCAATTTACACACTTGCTCATCACCATTGGTCAACTCTATAACAGTTTTGACATGCTGCTCATAGTCATCTTGCTACTCATGTACAACAGATGGCTGTCCATGCTCATCATGTACAATAGATGGTTGTCCATGCTCATGACCATAATGCTCATGCTGTCCATACTGCATACGGTGATAATAGCCCTACTGCGCATCAGAGGGATAGTTTGGTTGAGCATATGCATTTGCTTCCACTGATGTTTGCTACTCACATACATAAGCATGCTGCCTTTGATCATTGATCCCATAGCATTGGTCATAATCACTTGCTTGTTGTTGATCAAAGCTAGAAGTGTACTGATAAGCATAACCATTTCTGTCACATTCATAAGAACTAGGCTGGTCAACCAAGAGAGCTTCACACGTATAATCATAACTATTTTGCTGAAGAGAAGGACGCTCATAAGCATAAGCATGTTGACCATAATAGCCATTTTGCTGCCAAGGCTCAATGGAATGATACTCATCAGCATATACATGTTGGCCATAAGCATAAGTATTTGATTCAAGTGTACCATCAGCATATACATGTTGGCCATAAGCAGAAGCATTTGATTTAGGTCTTGCCATTTTTTCCATAACCGCCTTCATAAGAGCAATACACTGATCAATCAAAACTCCAAGTTTGTCAATTCTAGCCTATGTTTGAAGCCAACCTTGTTCATTAGAGCTGGAGCTATTGGTCTCAGCTGCCATTGCAGTCAAGTTGAAGAGATATGTTGTTCCTTGAAAAGTATAAGTCCAAATAAGGTGTATGATAGCTTGAATCGAAGGTTAGGATGTCTAGTATCAAGTAGAAATATTGGTTTGAATTTAGGAGTAGCAATACCCCTCTTTGTTTAAGAATTTCCAGAACTATCCACAGTGAACTGCTAGTGAGCTGCCGGTACTAAATAGGCTCTAGCTTGAGAAATGTGTGTCCAAATGAGACGTTTGATGGCTCCACTCGAAGCTTATGATGTCTAGTATCAATCCCAGTTGTTCCTTTCTCATTAGAATGATGCTACTAATTTCTGTAGCAACTTTCCCAAATCTGTCCCTATTTGGACTGCACCCTGTTTAGCACTGAAATGACCCTATTTTGCCTCGTAATCATTAATTACCTTTCATCTAGGGAAAGTTGTAAGGCACTAAGATCAATAAGAACACTGATTAGACATGTGCAAAACCTGCAAGTACACCCTTGACACATCCAAGAATTGCTCTACAAATAGTCCAACTGATCCTTACTACATACTCTCAACCACTTGATCAAGCAAAACCCATAAGCATTGAGAACTCCAATAGTTGCTTCAAAATGGAGCTAACCAAGAAACAAAATCCATTGTAAGAAGCTTAGGATCCTAGACCTCTTTTTACACAGAAATCAGCAACATTGGCTTGGCATCTATCAAGAACCTCAAACACTTGTAATCTCTGAGCTTGGTTGCTTGCCACAGCATTGATGTTGAAGGCTTAGCACACCTCCAACATGGTTGCAAATCATTAAAGATGCTAGATATATCCAGAACATTTGGAAGTTGGAAGGCATACAATCAATTAGGCTTGATGCCTATGATGTTGGTGCAGCTGACTTGTCATTAATTGGAGGAGGTTGCAAAGCATTGAAAGAATTGAGCTTGTTGCCAAGGGCTGATAGACCGCTGCTTTGTCTTCCCTTGCAATGTTTGCCTCAGAATTGGTGAGTCAAAAGATGGAGTCATGCCCCAGACGAAACTTCCACCAAGGCTTGCCTGATCGTTGGAAGCTTATGCGGATTGGTGAAGACCCTGTAGTTGAGGCTTGGCTTGCTGATAGGAGAAGGATGCAACTGTAGGAGTCGATCCATGGTGCACGTCAATTGAAACTGCACAACAATGGTAGCAGATTTTTGCAAAGAAAGGGTAGAAGCTTATTCAGCTTGAGAGAAACTTGGTTGATGAAATTTGGGAAGATCGACCTGATCCAACCATCTTTCCCATCTCTGTTCACCCACTACAGTTTGCTGGTCATTCCTTAGAAGAAAAGCTAACAGAACTAAGGACAAAGCTGCTTCAAGAAAAGGCTTATGCGATTGTTATCACAACTCTTGATGAAGTTGCCTGACTGTACAATCTGAGAGGCCGGGATGTTTCATACAATCTAGTTGTGCACTCGTATGCTATTGTGACATTACAATCAACTTTCATGTATGTGGACAAGCAAAAGATCACTCCAGAGGTGGAATCTTACTTGAGCTCAATAGGCGTCCAAATAAGGGATTACACTGCAGTTTTAGATGACATAAGTTTGCTTGGAACTGGTGAAGGATGTTTAACTGCTGCCTGTAATACTGGATTGTGTCAGACATCATCTAGCTCTCTTTAGGATGGTAAAGATGCAGGAGAGGTGCAGGCTAAAGAAAAAGATGGAAATGAAGGGGAAGATGACCTAAGGAGAAAGAGAGAGTAGCTCCAAGATGAGACATATCAGAAGGATACAGAAGAGGTTAAATTAGAGGAGCCAGTTGAAAACAGTCATATTGATGCTGCGAGTACAATAAATGAAAAAAATGGTATTGTTTGGTTGAATCCTGGAACTGGTTGTTATGCGATCTACACAAAGCTCCCTTCTGATAAAGTATTGCTTCAGCCATCACCATTGGCACTGGCTAAGGCATTAAAACATCCTATTGAACTGGAAGGATGTAAAGAGCTTCTTATCCTCCTTCTGCTTCTTCTTGCTACTGCTTTAGGAAATTATGCCTGCCTAATGAAGAACGATTGGCTATGGCCGCTCTCCTGATTGGGAAAATCAAGCATATCCAGCCTCACGCAGGAGCACCTGTCCAGCGATGCAAAGAAGGCTATATAGATGCTTGCGCTGAGCCAGTCTGTGACTCTCTTGAGCGTGCACACAATGCCCAATCCGCCATTGATTACTAGGAAACTGTGCCAGCCTGACTCTCCCGATCGGAAAAATCAAGTGTGTCTAGCCTCACACTCAAATTCTTTCTTCCTTGCACTGCATTTGACTTTGATTTAGCAGAGATTGTTGCTGAGAGCCATGGATAGTAATGAAGGTGTGTCCTAATAGTGTGTAAGGGGGATTGAAGAGATTGAGGTATCCAAGCTGCGAGAGGGGATTTTCATCCAAGAGAACATGCTCAACAACCTAGCAATGAGGCGTGCCCAGGCAAGGAGACTCTTGATGACCAAGAAGTCGCTGATGCGCTATCCAGTTCGAGAGCTTGATGGACAAGATCAAGCTCGACTCTCAGCCAAAGCACATTCTTCGTAGGTTTCTCAAAGCACGTGAGAGAGGAAGTCCTCCTCCTTCCCCATTTGCATCTCCGCAGAAGTCCAAGTCCTGTGCCCCTACTCATTTAGGTTTACTGTCCATGGAAATTGAAAACAGTTCTGCTCTCAACAAAAAGCATCACATTAGGTGATGTGCTGCTCGTGTTACTTCTTGATAGCTTCGTGGAGCACTTCTTGGAGGCTAGCTTTCACACGCTTGCTCTTGATGATTCAGTCAAGAAGAACAGTCTCACTGGAGCTTCAAGAAATGATGTAAAAGCTTCCTTATCATGGCCTTCATCCACCACTAAAATGGTATATGGCATGTAGCTCTTGATGCTTAGAGGCTCTCTATGCCATTTATTCTTGAAGAGTAGATGGATTCATGGAGTAGAGTTGAGATAATGGCTGATCTCCTCCATGGAAGCTTGAGAGGAGCTTGAAAAGAAAGAGAGAGAAAGACTCTCCCTAAAAAGTACTAGTAACTACACCCTCCTCTACTCCTGCTACCACAGTTTTTAGGAAAATACCTTCAGAAAATGGCCTAAAATGACCAACAAATTGCTAACTTCAGCCTTCCTACCACCAAACTTGGTCCAAGACTCCATTAATGCAGACCTGCACTCCTTGTTGTGGTCCAAAAGTCCTTTAGTAACTCCACTGCTCACTTGTCACTGTCTTGTACCATTTTTGTCTGAAATTGATTTTGAAATAGGAAAATGGGACTGAAAATGGAAGAAAATAATGGATCAAAGACTCAAGCAAGACTCCATTAATGCAGACTTGCACTCCTTGTTGTGGTCCTTTAGTAACTCCATTGCTCACTTGTCACTGTCTTGTACCATTTTTGTCTGAAATTGATTTTGAAATAGGAAAATGGGACTGAAAATGGAAGAAAACAATGGATCAAAGACTCAAGCTCTGATACCACTTGTCAGAGAGAGAACTAGGGAGAGAGAAAGAGGAGAGAGAAGACTGCAAAAGAGAGAGAAAGACTGCATGAAGAGAGAGAAGAAGAGGGACGAGGAGAGAGAAAGGCTAGATTTAGAGAGAGAAAGACAAGAAAGAAGGGAAAGCCATAGAAGCTGTGAGCAAGAAGGGAGAGAAAGTCTGTAATTGTATTAATGTGTCAAAAAGATGTGTAAAATTACATATCATCTCCTTTTATACCAATGTCAGTGTGACATGGCATAATATCAATATTATTTACACTAATTCCTTATTCTCATCTTCTTACACCGCCACACCTCAACCTCCGCCTCCCTACAACCATTCCCTACTCCTCTTTCCTCCCACCTACTACACTTCATCCCTCCTTGCCGTTGTTTGGTTGTGTCACCCCCTGGCCATTCTTTGCTGTTGCCAATTCGACTCTCCCCCCTTCCCCACCCCTCCTATCCTTCCTCCCCTACATCACTATTTATCAGCCCTATGTCACCACTTGTTCTAAAACCCCCCCACCCCCCCCTCCAAATCCCCCACAACGACTACTCTACTCCACCTATCAGCCAACCCTCCTAACCCCCCATCCTACTCCCCTAGCCACCCACCCTTGCTTGACCCACCCCCTGACTAGCCTTGCCCCCGAGTAGCCCACTTGCCCATCACCTTTCCACCCCCCACCTTTTCAAAAAAAAAACCTTCCCATTTTTTTTCCCCTTCTCCCCCCCCCCCCTTTATAGCCCACACCCCCTTCAATTGGGCCCCATCCCCTACTTTAGCCACCCCCCCTCCTACATTTGGGCCTTCCCCTACCCCGATTTTTTTAAACCCCCCATCATGTCACAAAGCAAGAGTTTGTGCTTCGACTTATGCCATGTGCCGTGGTTCTTCTTCATGTCATGATTGTGTTCGTGCACATCATGAGTGTTCATGCGAATCGTGTTGATCCCATGCATGTTTGGTCTTTTGTGGTCATTCATGCAGGATTTTATAGCTCGTATGTGTGTGCCATTTATGCACGCACATTCCATGGAGCAGTGGATTTGCTGATGTTCACACACAGTCTACTGTTCATATGCCATGTCACTAGTACCCGCTTTTTACCCGCATCATTATTTAAGTAATTATTTTAAAAAAAATAAAAAATCCAAAAAACCCTAAAACGCATGAAAATTCATTAAATTTTCAAATTAAATGGAAATTTTTACTAAACTTTTACACAAAAAATATTTTTAAAATTTGAGATAACTCATGCAACAAATAAAATTTCAATAAATAATTCAAGAAAAAGTAAAAAATTAATTAAATTTGGTTTAATTCATGAAAAAATCATAAGATTTCATAAAAGCAGCTTTAAAATTATTCAAAAAGTCTAAAAATTTACAATATACTCCTCTACATAAATTCCATCCATTTTTTATTTCTTTCTACCAACATGACATCATCATTAAAAAAATAAAACAAACATCAACACAAACATAACACTCCTAAAATAAAAATAAATTTATTAAGAAAAAAAACAAAAAAACGTAAATCAACATATAAAAACCCATTAAAACATACTCCAACTCACATATAATTTATATAAATCAGATCCACCAAAATAAAAAATTGATAGTACAATCACACTTTTTAAAAACCAAGAAAATCACAAATGAAAAAGAATAGAACACATATACACATTTACCAAGAACAAAAAAATGCCATTTAAACAAAAAAGAGAATTAAAAAGACATTATAATTTACAAACTAAACCAAACCCTCTTATTGTTTTAAATGATGGGTATTAGCCATCAAGTTTTTTTAAATTTTAATAACCATTGTGCAGGCAGTCGATTCTCTTTGGTCAGCCTACTACACTCTTGTTTGTGGATTTTTTCTGGATGTGGGAATTATATTGGTTCTTTTCCACTGTGTCATGCGACTTTGGAAGTGCCATATACACATTACCAAGTTGTATTTTCTTTTTCCTTCTTTACGTGTACCATAACACACATGTAATTTGTAATATAAATAAATTTAATCGGACCATTGTATGCACCCAAAAAATTAATAGAACATATCCCATAAAATTTTAAAATTAAAATCAATCGATCATTAACTTATAAAACGAACCCCCACCATTGCAAGATCACATTGCACAATAACCCACATAATTTTGTAAATTAAAATTTACCCCCAATGATGGTTCACATTGCATGAGCACACACACTACTGACACATTTAACTTGTAAATAAAACGAACCCCTCACTATTAGGCATACATGTGCTTTGCGCCAAACATAATCTAATTTATAATAAGAAATTACATCAGTAGAGACCAAAGTTCAATCTAAGTCTAAGTGGGGTTGGGTTACATAATCTAATTCACCATGCATTAATGGGTAATTTAATAATACATTGCAAAGTAAAATTTTGACCCATAAAAGGAATTTGTGTAGTTCTCACCCACCCACATCACTGCACCTTAGGTTGACAACATACGCTTATCAAGTTGGGATTTACTAATCAAATAGTAGTTTGGTCAAGTCTGTTGTCTATGGTTCTATCATGAGTTTGTTATGCTTTCTTTGCTTTAGTTTGAGTCAGGGATACGGTGCGACTTGATTATGTTTTATTTGGAGTGCTTGATTATGGGGGATTAGGGTGCTTGTTTGTCTGCATACATGAAGCTTTTGGTTGCATGTGTGCGTAGGTCATGTTGAAAATTTTCCATTGGCTATGCATTGCCTACAGTTGTCTAGTTTAGTCTTGTTCTTTTCCTTAAGTTTTTTTCCTATCTTAGTTGTGGTTTGTGTATTGGTGTTTTGTAAGAATTCTTGGGATCCTTTGTTTTCTTGGTTTTTTGTGTTTTTGCTTAAATATTCTGAATGGCACCTTCTAGACCTCCTACACTTCTGATCTAGCATCTTCCCCTTCCAGTCCTATGCTCATGTTGAATGTCCAAACAATAATGGAAACAGCTTGCACTTCCTATCTCCAATCTGTTTACACATGAGTTTCTACCTCTTTCCAAGACAAGGTGGATTCCTTAACCTTTCAATTGAGTAAGGCCTTAGAAGATTTGGTTTCAAAAAGTTCTACCCTCAGTGACATCATTTGCAAATGCAAGGAGCTAATGTTGTCATGGATTCTCAGAAAGATACCATTAGTGAGATGGAGGTTAAATTTGCAAGCTTAGATATAGATAAGATGTCAATCACTAAAGAGAAGGATGATGCTTTGGCAGAGATGCTTACTTTGGCCTGAAGCTTAGTGTTTGTGAGGGTCAATTGAAACATGCCCAAGTGACTATGGAATCTCAACAGAACCATATTGATGAGTTGCAGTCTAAAGTAGTTACCCTCTCTGTTCCCTCTCCTGCTCCTCTTATGCCTTCTATTGTGCCTTCTAAGGAGAAGTTGGAAAATATAAGAACAAGCTAGGCTGTGTGATGCCTTTTCTACCAAGGTGGAAAGGTTACAACACCGTATGGATTGTTTCCCCTCCACCCTCTTTTTGGCTTAGATATCATCAACAAAGGTTGGATTTATATATCTTCTTGAGTACTGTGGATTTAGAGCCTCCTGAGGATGTTTGGTCGAGTGATTTGCTTAAACCAGTGTTTGACAAAGCCTTGGATGACCTACTTGAACCTCAAGTCAGATTTCTCTCTTTCATGTATATTAAAGGGGACTTGCAAATTCCATATGAAAAGGATTAGAACAGTTATGTGGTGATGTGGTTTTGTAAGCTATATTGTATGCACATTCTGTGGAGTTCAATCTTGTGGATGGTTTGCAAAATTTTCATCAATGCACATCATGGTGTAGAGGAGTTGATTGGCATCCTCCTTTGGATGATGTTGTCATGGGTCCACACCATCAACATAGTACTTTTTATAATTCTAATATCTAGCAATTGCATGCCAAAATGTTGCAACACATTGTTGATAATCCCTTGTTTACTGAGGAGTTTCTCTAGAATTTTAAATTCCATTGTTCTATTTATCCTCATGATCTTATTTTCTATTTCCTCATTGCTACTCACCTTCCTTCTTATATTCATATTCTTACCACAAGACTGATTCCATTCCTCTTTTATCTTTTACTCCTACTTTATCACCTCATATTCCACTTTATACTTCTTGACCTTTTATTGTTGATCCTACTACCTCTTCTCCTCCTATAGATCCTTCTCTTGTTGTTCCTCCTATTCCTTCCACCTTTTGTTTAGAATCACTTAAAGCCTTTTTAATATCATTTCCTCCATTTCCAACATCATTATCCTTATACTTTCCATCTTTCTATTATCTGCTATATCCACCACCTCTTTAATGTTCTACCCTCATTCCTATTCCACCTCCTATGGAATATATCAATCTTCCACCTTAGTATGTATTGGATACTCTTGGATTTGATAATGACATTCTCCGTCAATGGGAGTGGTCCGGACCTTACACGATTATATGACAGTATGTGTATTTAATTGGCCTCTCATTCTTGGGTCTTGGGAAACTTTTTCAGCATGTTCAAACTCATATCTTCAATTTGCTTGTGTGCATGCTTAGTCTAAAGATACTTTTGTATGTCTTACTACACATTTTTGTTGGTATATTGCCTTCATGCATCAACGGTCCAATATGAGCACTTGGAAGACCACTCCAAATTTGATAATAAATTATAATGAAGATGTGACTATTGCTCAAATGGATGTGCTCTATTACTTTGCCTAGGCATTTCCTACCAAATTCACTATCTTGTTGGAAAGGATGTGTTGTTTGCAGTTCCTTCAAAATGTACCTCTCCATTTTGTAGATAAAAGAAAAATCCTAGAACATCTCAAGCTTAGCACGAAGATTAAGAAGAAATATATTCATCCTGCATAGTAGTGGTGTAGTATTTGGATGTACCATTGCTTTAAATGAAAAACATCATTTTTAGCTTTCCATTTTTGGGGACTGGTGCCATTCACTCTATATTTTGTTGTGTATTTATGAGTGTTGTGTTCTATGTTCTATGATGTGTTTTATAATATATATATAATCCCACAAGGAGATGATGAAGTTGCTGTTGAAGAAGATTGAAGCTGAAGTTGAATTAAAGTTGATTGGTTGATTGGTTGATGGTCAAAGTTAAAGATTTTCTAGATGATTATGTGCTATAATGCAAAAAACTCTTAATAATACTTTATTAATTTTTTTGGTTCTAGTTTGGCACACTAGGGATTGATCTATACTTAAGGTGTTTTCCTTTCATCACTTTGTTTGCTAGATCCAGATTCTTTTGAAGGTTGATGGGGTCGAGGTTGGTTCTTGAATGTAGATTGATTGGTGATGAAGATAAAGTGACTAGCTAGTATTTTGAGCTTCTATTATCTTTCTCTAAGGTTGCAAGGTGGCCCCCTAATTAAGTATGGAGATATGTTGCATGTTGAAATGACTGTATTTTTTACAATCTTTTGTTGATTTTTGGATGGTTTTTGGTTTGACACAAGGGTGTGTTGATTTAATTTGGATGACATTACAAGTGTTTTGGGATAGTTTGAGTATGTTTGGGAGATTCGTGATGGTTTTTGGTTGAGATTTGCTATTTTGATAGGTTCTATGTGATGAGTCTATTTCATTTTGTTAGGTCTATTTTGCCTCTGTTTTGATATGTTTTCTTTCAATTTGTGATGTTGAGATTGTGAATAAGTCTTTTGAGGAGTAATTGAGAGTGTATTGAATGCTTTTGGATGGTTTGAAGTGGTTTTGGTTGAAGGTGTATGATTTTTATGCTTTTTAGTGACCCTCTATTGAACTTCTATAGAGCCTCTGTCTCTATTCTATTTGCTCTGTGAATGTTGTCTGGAATGGATATTTAGCTTGGGAATGTTTTGTAATCTTGTAAGAGGAATAATGAAAGCTCAAAGTAGCTCGAGGAAGATGAAGAAGTAGCTGAAGAAGAGGTGAAGTGAAGTCTACAGTGACAATGGTAGTAGTGAGCTCTTAAGGTACACTGTAGTGGCTCTAGTGACTCTTCATATTAGATATACCTCTTGGGAGGGATATCCACAACCAAGAGAAGGTTATTGAGGATTATTGATTGTAATTCCATTGTACTATTGAGTGAGGGTATGCGTGAGAGAGATCTAGTATGAGAGATAGTCATTTTCTATGTTTAAAAAAATTATATCTATATGAGAGAATTAGAGAGACTACGAATACATTGAAGATGAATATTGTGATGAAATTCCATTCAAAATGGAACATTATTTTTTGTTTTTTTAGTTCTTTCATGGATTCTAAGAAGAATATGAAGAATGTGATCATTTTTGTTAAAGATAAAGCCATGGGATATTCATTCTATGATGATCTGTGAAGATTTATTGTGCCTAGTGTTCTTTTTCCTATTGTGATTACATAAAGAATGAAAACAAGATTGTTGATGAATACAAGATAGATTTTCTTGCAATAAGATCCTTGTTTCCTTGGTGTTCTCTCAAGAGCTTCATGCACGTGAACGTGTGCTTAGAGGGCATGCATGCACAAACTAGAAAATCCGCTCATGAACGGTCGTATGAATGATATAGAAAAGTTGCCCACATGAATGAGGGCATGCACAAACATGAGCATGGTACGAAGAATAATGCTGCCATGAGCTTGACATGATCCTGTACATTAACGAGCATGAGGGACGCGATGGGGAGGGTCAAAAAATGGCGTGGAGAAAGGGTCGAAATTTGGAGGGGGACTAAATTTGGGGTGGGGGTATCAAATTCAGAGGGAGATTTGCTAATTTGGGGGGAGGGGGAAAGGATAATTTCGAAGGGGGTGGCCAAATTTAAGAGGGGGTCAAAGTTAGGGAGGGGTGGTCTAAATGTCCAGGGTTGGTTGGAAATTTGGAAGGGGAGTGGAAATGTAGGGTGGGGAATGGACATGTAAGGGGAAGGGGGGGCGTTTGGGAATTTGGAGTGGGGGTAAGAATGTAGAGGGGGGTTGGACAGAGGTATGGGTAGGCAGGGGGCTAGAGTGGGTAGGTTATGAAGGTAGGACGAGAGGTTAGGGGGACTAGTGCGCATGGAGGGGGGAGAAGGGAGGGCAGTGGACAATAGGTGGGGGCAGGGGGTCTAGCGATCGAGATTGATGGGAGGGAGATGGTAGGGACAATAGGTGGGGGCGGGGGGGGGGGGGGGTCTGGCGGGCACGAGGCCGGGAGGGAGGGAGGGTAGGGGAGTAGGATGGGGGTTCTTAGGGGGTTAGCAAGCGGGGAAAGGAGGGAGGGAGGATAGGGGAGTGGGACAAGGGGTCAGGGGGGAGGGAGGGTAGGAGGAGGAGGAGGAGGAGGAGGAGGAGGAGGAGGAGGAGGGAGGGAGGGAGGGAGGGAGGGAGGGAGGGAGTAGGTGATGGAGAGAGAGGAGGGGGGAGAGGGAGAAAGGAGTAGGAGATAGAGAGAGAAGAGAGGACAAGATGGGGGAGAAGAGAGAGAGGGAGGAGAGAGGAGAGAGAAGGAAGGAGAAGAGAGAGGAGAGGGAGGAAGGAGAAGGAGATGGAGAGAGAAAAAGATGGCAGAAGAAAAGAGAGAGGAAGGAGAGAGGAGAGAGAAGAAAGGAGAAGAGAGAGGAGAGAGAAGAATATACAAGGGAA
The DNA here is from genome assembly GCF_053477565.2 of Lygodium microphyllum. Lineage (NCBI taxonomy): Eukaryota > Viridiplantae > Streptophyta > Polypodiopsida > Schizaeales > Lygodiaceae > Lygodium > Lygodium microphyllum. The sequence continues at coordinate 144,964,312 of NC_141135.1, read as the reverse complement.
CAGTTGGGGGGAGATTTTTTATTTTTTTTTGAAATTTTGAGTGTATTTTTTCTTTTTTTAAAAAGAGAAAATTAAAGAATGACAAAGAATGAATGCCCTCGTCATGCGCACCTATGTGGGGCGCAAGTAAAAAAATTTACTGTGATGGGATTGAACGGGAGTGGGAGAAGTAGGCACAGGTCAGATGTGACAATGGATACCTCGACACATAGTATGAGGCAAAAATTGGCAGTCACATGAAAAACCAAAAAAATGGTGTATAAAAATGCACAAAAAATTTAATATCTAAAAATTTGACAATTGAAACAAAGTGTGGAATGAAGGAAAAGTGTCTAGGAAAAGGTGCTTTGAAGGTGTCTAGGTCTTTGACCAAGTTATGCTCTTTAATATGACCCACATGCTTCTCCAATCAGCTAGGGAATGGGGCAACACCCACTTTTATCTTTTCTTTTTCCTCTAGAAGTGGCAATATTTGTACTTTTTCTATGACTAGCGGTACTTTTGCATCTTATATCTCTTAGACCTTTGGTCATGTCTCTGTAACTATCTTTGTATCCTTCTATGATACTGGACTGCTCTATATTGCACTGTTTCATTTCTCTTTTGGTAGATTTAATTTTATAGTTTTAATAGAATAAATGTTCTCTTTTAGTAATGTGGGTTCTCATTTCTTGGCACGTGTTATCACGACAACCACCAAATTGGAGGTAGGTTCTTGGGTCTTCTATTGGTTATTAGTGGTATTGGCTTTCACACATGAATTGGACTAGGACACTCTTTTTTGTAGTGTGGCCTTCTTCTCTGCATCGATTGCATAAGGATTTGTAGTCTATGGACCTTCTAGGGTTTGGATAGTTTGGTGAGATATATCTCTTTTCTCCATATATGTAAGACTCCACTTTTGATCTGTGGCCATGGCCACAGACTATTGTCCTTTGTAACTTTAAGAGGGAAACCTCCTTGGACTAAAATTGGGGCCAAACTCTCTAGACTTTGCTTCGATATCCTAGGTGGTTATCTTGAATTTCAACAAGCTGAATCTTGCTTCCTCATCTTTTTTCCTTCTTTAATGCATCTCTTTTAGAGAGAAGATATCTTATGTATGCTTCTTCCTTGAGTATGAATAGAAGGCTCTAGGGATAGTTGGTTTTTAGGTACCTTTAGTGTGGCTAAATATCCTGCCTAACGGCACTTTCCACACCATGTATTAGATCACATCACATATCTTCCACTCTTGCTATAGGACTAGATATGTTAGTGGTATTTACCTTTAGTGTTTGCAGCCATTCTATAATCACATCTATTAACTCTTTCTTGTTGATGGTTGCAATCGAATTAGACAAATAGTCCTTCGAATTTTCTCCTCTTGAAGTACTTGTAGTGGGATTTTGGGAAGCCTCTATAATCACTGTATAGACTGGTTGGGTTGATCCAGAGGGTGACCCTTTGTTCTAATTCTAATTCAGAGCTCCTATTGAGAGTGGTGCTTGTTAGTTCTAGTTGTGGTAGGTTTCCACTATTGTTGTTAAGTCGCCATTGGGAAAACTATTTGAGGCCACTGTTGTTGTGGTTGAATCATCATTTGAGGTACTATTATCTGCAACCACTGTGGATTTGGTGCATTGTACTACAGCACTATGTGCATCTGAGGATAGGGTAGGGAATTGTCCCTGGGACTACATTTGGTGGGTATATCATTCCTGGCATGGGAGGAGATAAGACCCCTCTTCTTGAGGTCATTGATGACAGTCTTACTTCAACTTCATCATACAGTCTTTCACCTTCCAACCACCACTGTAGCTTGTAGGTTAACTAGTCTTCTCAATTCCACAAACTTATGAACTTCTAGTTGTAGGACTCTAAGGAAAACTCCCTTCTGAATGCCTTCATTCAGATGATGGTTAGTCAATATCTTCAGTATGGATTCCATTCTAGAGACATACACTTCCTATTGTTCACTAGAGGACTGATTAAGTCCATAAACTCCTCTTCCATCCACTCTTTAAAAACGTCACACTTGAATTTGTAAAATATTACACGGCGCAGCGAACAGAATCTGAGAAAGAGATAGAGAGTACACAACAGATAAGAGGAGAATCAGTAAATTCTTTAACTCCAAACAACTGATACAAAGATGGCTCTGTCCACCCGTGCGCTTCCACTGAGTGAAGCTTAGATGGCGATCTAGACAGAAGATAGGTGAAGAGCTTAAGGCTAGCTGGAACAACAACTCTGACTGGGTGAAAGATGAGTGTGTGATGGCTGCGAAGGGGTTTAGCTTTTATAGCCCGCGAAGGTCGTTAGGTCGGCCTGCTGACCGACCTACCATATGAGCCTCCACTAGTCGGCCAGGGAATATTCCAGGGAATATTCCCTTTACCATCGGGCCGGGGGCGCTGCCCCCGGACCCCCGCCAGGGGGGCCGCTGGCCCCCCTGGGACCCCCCAGCCAGGGGCCGCTTCCGCGGCCCCCGGACCCCACAATAGGGGCCCCTTTTAACTCCCTTACCACGCAACTCAATGCAATGTGCCTCGAGTTGCTACCAGCTTAACCACTCCGTCTAACCCAAAGATTAGACCCACAATGGTCACCTTTTTGCCATCCGGTCACATAGACCTCATCTGATATACAAGTCAGGACTCCACCAATGTCCGGGCTCACACTTGGCTTCTCCTCATAATGGGGGCCTTACAACTTTGAGCACCATGGATCATTGGTAGTACCTAATGAGGGTGGGGCATTGATCATATCTAACACCCCCCCTCAATGTCCACCCATAGGTGAACTATCTCCTCGGCCCAATGCCGAGTCTCTGAAGATGAACTTGAAGCAGATCCTTCGTAAGTGCTTTGGTGAAGATATCTGCTCCATTCTCCTCTGTTGGACAGTAGACCAATTCCACTATCCCATCCTCCATCAAATCACGCACATAGTGATACTGGATCTCTATATGTTTGGTGCGTGCATGAAACACTGGATTTTTGGCAATGGCGATGCAACTCTGATTGTCACATCTCAGCACAGTTGGTTCTTCATCCTGCACTCCCATATGCCATAGAATCCTTCTCAACCATACGGCCTCACATGCAGCAAAACAAGCTGCCTTGTACTCTGCTTCGGTAGAAGACAATGCCACTGTTGGTTGCTTCTTACTAATCCAAGAGAAAATTCCTGAACCCAAAGAGAAACAATAACCAGAAACTGACTTCCTGGAATCAATGTCTCCTGCCCAATCTGAGTCACAGTTCCCCACAAGAGAAGTTCCGAAACTGTATGTGATACCATAGTCAAGAGTTTTCTTCAAGTATCTGAGCACCCGCATCCCAGCCTTCCAATGACTCTCATGAGGTTTGTTTGAGAACCTGCTCAAAACACCAACAGCAAAACTGATATCTGGTCTGGTGTTACACAAGTAGATTAGACTGCCGACCAACCTCCTATACCTCCCAATGTCTGCTAGTGCTGATGTATCCTCAACGGATAACTTTACATTCACCTCCATAGGTGTAGCTATCTCCTTGCACTCGGTCATACCAAATGCCTTCAAGATCTCCCATGCATACTTCTTCTGAGAGATGAAGATCTTTCCTGGCTCTTGCCAGACTTCAATCCCCAAACAATAGTGCAGCAAGCCCAAGTCTGTCATTTCAAACTCAAAACTCAAAGCCTTTCGAGTTTGGTTGATCATATCTTCATAGTCACCTGTAATAAGAAGGTCGTCCACATATAGGACAATCACTGCAGACTTTTTACCATCCCTGTAAACATACAAGTTAGCATCTGAGGCACATCTTTTGAAGTTTAGGTTTAAAAAGAACCTATCTATCCGCTGGTACCATGCTCTGGGGGCTTGTTTCAGCCCATACAATGCCTTCTTCAGTTTACACACTTTGTTCTCAGAATGGGGGGCCTCAAACCCTGGTGGCTGAGCCACGTACACCTCCTCCTTGAGGTCACCATTTAAGAACGCTGACTTAACATCCATTTGGTACACTGGCCACTTCTTGTGGGCAGCCACTGCAAGTACCGTGCGAATAGTGGTCATTCTGGCAGTTGGGGCAAATGACTCTTGAAAATCAAACCCTTCAACTTGTGAAAATCCTTGGGCAACCAGTCTAGCTTTGTACTTTTCTAAGGTACCATCAGCCTTGTACTTTACCTTCCAGATCCACTTGGTGCCAATAATCTTCCGCTTTGCTGGCCGATCCACTAGCTCCCAAGTGTCATTCTTCATTATGCTGTCATACTCCGCCTGCATAGCAGCCTTCCATGATGGATCTGCAAGTGCTTCTTCTAAGTCAGTTGGCTCCTTTACTTCTCTCATAATCTCAACCATCAAGGCCATGTTGACTATGTGAGCAGAAGCCCTCCTTTGCTCCTCTATTCTCTGAGACCTCCTTGGTCCGTCTGCCTTCTCCTCAACAGATGCAGGCCTAGGATTATTGTGGTCATAGAGCTGCTTCACCCAGCGCGGCAATGGCTTTTCCGGTGGGGTGATGTCAGGTTGGTGAACTTTTTCCTCATCATCTGAAGATGATGCTTCCTCCTCCTTAAGGATAGGGATAGCTCTCGGGACAGGTTCATAGTGGACTACTTCTTCGCTTGATGATAAAGTGGAAGACCTTGCCTTCTCCTCCTCCACTGTATGCGGCTCCTCCTTGAACACCACATCACGGCTCGCGATGATCTTCTTTGCCTCTTGGTCATATAACTTGTAAGCCTTCTGCTCATCACTATAACCCAAGAAGATACATTTTCTGCTTTTTGGTTGTAACTTGTTTCTCTTCTCATCTGGAACATGTGCATAACATTCACATCCAAAAATTCTGAAATGTGAAACAGATGGTTTCTTACCAGTGTAAGCCTCATGAGGTGTTTTTCCCTTGAGAGCCTTTGTGTAGCTCCGATTTAGAATGTAGACTGCAGTATTAACAGCTTCAGCCCAAAAATGGTTAGGCAATCCCTTGCCCTTTAGCATGCATCTTGCCATCTCCACAATGGTACGATTCCTGCGTTCCACAACACCATTCTGCTGAGGTGTGTGAGGCGTCGTCAATTGACGCTTGATCCCTTTGCTCTTGCAAAAGCCTTCAAACTCCTTTGAGTTGAACTCACCACCACCATCTGTTCTAAATTTCTTCACACTTTTCCCTGTTTCATTCTCAACAAGTATTAGCCATTCTTTAAACTTACCAAAAGCTTGAGCCTTATCACGAAGGAAGTACACCCACATCTTCCTACTGTAGTCGTCGACAATCAACATAAAATAAGAAGATCCCCCCAAGGCCTGTGTAGGCATCTTACCACACAAGTCAGCATGCACCAACTCTAGAGGAGCATGTGCTCTATTCTTGCTTTCTTGTGGAAATGCCTTTCTCTGTTGCTTGCCCATCATACAAGCTTCACATGGTTCCTTCAATTCAGTTATTGTAGGTAGGTGAGCAACCATACCTTGCTTTTGCATCTCCTTCAATACTGCAAATCCGATGTGTCCAAACCTTTCATGCCAAAGCTTACTTGTGCCCACTCCAGCGGTGGCTGTAAGAGCACTTAGCTCATACAGGTTGTTCCTTCTTTCTCCTTTGCCAACAATTGTGCCAGCACTATCAATAATTTCTGCACCTGTCTTCTTGAACCTCACTTCATGACCAAGATCAGTTATGGCAGCAACTGATAAGAGATTTCTCCTGATTTCGGGAACATACAACACATTTGAAAGCTTTTTGACTTCACCATTTGCAGCAACAAAAGAAATAGTACCTGTGCCCGCAGCAGGGCATTTAGCATCATTTCCAACCGTCACAGTGATGGATTCTTGTAGAGGCTGCATAGAACTGTATAGACCTTTCTTGTTGGTCATGTGACGGGAGGCCCCACTATCCAACACCCAAGAGTCAGTGGTAGATTCTTCTTGCGCCGAGGAGCACACTTCCTCAATGGTCGCCATGAATAATTCCAACTCTGCTTCAGCCGTATTGGCTGTCTCTTTCCCTTTAGTTTTAAGGGTACCATTCTTTTCATCTGCCTTCTTGACACGACAATCTGCAATTGCATGTCCTTTCTTCTTACAGTAGAAGCACTCTCCTTGAAACTTCTTCTTGCCGCCCTTTTTCTTTTTGTCACCATCATTTTTGGTGGAGGAAACACCTTTGCCTTTTGCATTGGCAGAGAATGCAGCATCTCCATTGTTGCTTCCTTCTCGGGCTTTCAGCCTCAACTCCTCCTCCATTAATAATGCACAAAACTCCTCAAAAGTCAAAGCTTGAGGTCTCACCTGAGTATTAAGGGCAGTTACTAGTCCATCAAACTTTTGTGGACAAATCCGAAGACACCTCCGAGCTAGCTCTTCGCTAGTCTTTTGTATCCCAGCGCCAGCCATCTGGTCGCGCAGATTCTTAATCCGAGTGATGAATGCTTCAACCGTCTCTCCTTCAGCAAACTTCTCCGCTGCTAGTTGATTCTCCAAGTTTTGAATCCTTGTTTGGTTTCGTGTTTCATACTGACTCCTTAGTACATTCCAAGCCTCTGACGCTTTGGTTGTATGCTGAATCAGAGTCAAAACACTGTCAGAACAGCTTGTAACTAAGGCACACAATGCATCTGCATTCCTTCGTTTCCAAGCTCGTAGAAGATCTGCATTCGGAGGAATCATCACACTAGGATTTGATGGGTCGGGGGTAGGCTGTGGTTCTGCGTCAGTCCCCAGCACAGTCTCCAGAAGCTCATAAGAATCAAGGATAGTAGTAATTTTGAACTTCCACAAGGTGTAGTTTGTACCATCTAACTTGCCTTCGCTGAAGGTTGGTGGACGAATCCTCAGTGTTTGAATAGCCGGTACAGCAGCACCACCTCCTGCACCGCTTCCTGATGCGCCAGAACTGCTTCCCGGAGTCGACATCGTTTCTCTTTGCTGTTGAAGCCTTTGCCTCTTGCACGCTCTCCGATCTCTAGAGCCCCCTGGGCTCTGATACCATGTAAAATATTACACGGCGCAGCGAACAGAATCTGAGAAAGAGATAGAGAGTACACAACAGATAAGAGGAGAATCAGTAAATTCTTTAACTCCAAACAACTGATACAAAGATGGCTCTGTCCACCCGTGCGCTTCCACTGAGTGAAGCTTAGATGGCGATCTAGACAGAAGATAGGTGAAGAGCTTAAGGCTAGCTGGAACAACAACTCTGACTGGGTGAAAGATGAGTGTGTGATGGCTGCGAAGGGGTTTAGCTTTTATAGCCCGCGAAGGTCGTTAGGTCGGCCTGCTGACCGACCTACCATATGAGCCTCCACTAGTCGGCCAGGGAATATTCCAGGGAATATTCCCTTTACCATCGGGCCGGGGGCGCTGCCCCCGGACCCCCGCCAGGGGGGCCGCTGGCCCCCCTGGGACCCCCCAGCCAGGGGCCGCTTCCGCGGCCCCCGGACCCCACAATAGGGGCCCCTTTTAACTCCCTTACCACGCAACTCAATGCAATGTGCCTCGAGTTGCTACCAGCTTAACCACTCCGTCTAACCCAAAGATTAGACCCACAATGGTCACCTTTTTGCCATCCGGTCACATAGACCTCATCTGATATACAAGTCAGGACTCCACCAATGTCCGGGCTCACACTTGGCTTCTCCTCATAATGGGGGCCTTACAACTTTGAGCACCATGGATCATTGGTAGTACCTAATGAGGGTGGGGCATTGATCATATCTAACAGAATTTAGTAAGGAAAACTTCAAATTCTCCCAAGTGCCAAAAGTTCCTATTGCTTGTCTCTCATACCACTAAAACGTTACGCCTTTGAAAGTGGTAGGGAATATTGCGTTCTGACATTATTGGCTACACATGCTACCATGAACTTTGAGTACATGAAGATCAGGGTCTTCACTATACTCTCCCTTAAGGATGGGCAATGGGATTACATTTGTTGGCTTGTTATCATTAATGTTTCTAGGATATGACTAGGAAGGGGACCTTGAGTTGCCATGGGGACTTCTATAAAGAGTACCATAAGGGCATCAAGGAAGCTTCTATTGCTAGCTTGTTCTCGGCTTTGATTTTTGCATTTTCTCTTCTCATGTACCTCTAGACTCGTTCGAGTGCTTGCATCTTGATCGTGTCATTCATCAGGGAGTTAGCTCCACCTAGTTTGTTAGTACTCTTTCAACAAAACAAAATTCTTCTATTGAGCGATGCACTTCTTGTAGAAAGTGGATTTGGAAATGAAGATATCCAATTCTTCAATAGTAACAAGGATTCTCTAAATTTCCATTGCTTTTCTTCCTCTTCAACAATGCCACTTCTTCCATTTTTAGCCTCTATTGGTGCTTATTGATGGCAATTTTCCCCGCTTGCGCACCAAAAACATGGAGCTCTCGAGAGAAAACTAAGGAAATGGGGACGTTCTTGCAAGAAAATCTATATTATATTCATCAACAATCTTGTTTTCATCCTTTATATAACCACAATAGGAAAAAGAACACCAAGCACAATAAATCTTCACACAGTATCATAGAAAAAATCTCCCACATCTTTGTCTTTAACAAAATTGATCACATTCTTTATATTCTTCTTAGAATCCATTTAAGAACTACAAAAAAAAAAAAGAAGCTTTGCTTTGAATGGAATTTCATTACATAGTATTCATCTTCAATATCTTCATAGTCTTTTCCCAATATCTCATATAGATATAATGTTTTCAGTTGAGAAATGACTATCTCTCATGCTTGATCTCTCTCCCCACATATCCTCACTCAATAGTACATCAAAATTAAAATCAATGATTCTCAATAACCCTCTCTTTTTTGTGGCTACGCCTCCCAAGAGGTATGTTTGATATGAAGAGTCACCAAAGCCACTACAATGTCCCTTGAGAGCTCACTATTGTCATTATCACTGCAGTCTTCACTTCGAGTCTTCTTTAGCTACTTCTTCTACTTCTTTGAGCTATTTTGAGCTTGCATGATTCTTCTTCCAATATTAAAAAACATTTCCAAGATAAACACCTATCCCATAGAACATTCACAGAGTAAATAGAACAAAACAGAATAGAGACAAAAGCTTTAGAGAAGCTCAAGAGAGGGTCAACCAAAAGCATAAAAACCATACAGTTTCAACCAAAACCAATTCAAACCATCCAAAAACATTTAAAAAATTATCAATCACTCCTCAAAAGACTTATTCACAATCCCAACCTCACTAAACATAAAGAAAATAGATCAAAACATAGGCAAAATAGACCCTATTAGATTCAAAGAGACTCATCATGGACTGTCAAATCTCAATAAAAAACCATCATGGCTTTTCTAAATATACTCAAACTATCCCAAAAAAATCCCAAAGTCACCAAATTTCAATCAAAATACTCTCATGTAAACCAAAACCCTCTAGAAAGCAACAAAAAATAGCTAAAAATATAGTCATTTCAACACAAGAATTTCAGTGATTCCTATTCAATGCAAGTACTAGATAATCCTAGATGTCCTACTTGATAGTGGATTGAGGATAAATATCTTCACACTGGTGACTTGCCAATAATTGGGATTGATGGATTGGGAACTCGCCCCCTTCCTAGTGAGGATGGCCAATCATCAATGGACAAGACCTCCAGGCATCATCAGGTCTATACTTCTCGAAATGGCCATAGTTCAATTTCTAGTTTTGCTAGTAGTCTTAAACATGGAGCATACTGGAAAAGATTACTACTTGTGATTGGGGAGACCTTAGCTAAGCCAAGAAAGAGTTAGTCATAAGTGGGATAAGGATAAATTGACAATTTCTTGGAATCAACACAAGATAGTCCTCTTCTTGACCAATGTTACCCCACCCGCCTTGTAATGCTTACTACTAAAACAATCAATATGGTTGAGGACTCAAGTGATGATGAAGAAGAGAAGTTGTTGAAGGCTAATGTCAACCTACAACCCTAGTGTCTCATAAATATTCTCCAAATTAGTGAACAATATCTACACCTCAAAAGTCTACAACCTCAAGTCTCAAAAGAATAAGAAAAGGACAATAATCTAGAACTCAAAGCCTAGACTGCACTGAAGGTAACATCAATACTGATCAGATTGTTGATATTGACATCAGTGACATCTTGAATCGAGAGTACAAGTTTAAATTGCAAATTAAAAAATTGATACAAGTAAAAGAAGGTGAATTAGACATAGTCTATCTTGGTCTGGAAAAGAACACCCAGAAAAGACCAAACCAATCAAGATTAGTGCTAAATGGCATTTGTTAGCAACTCATTAGTTTGTTGACCAAATTCAAAGATGTATTGGTGTGGAAATATTTAGACATGAGAGAGATAGATTCTCATTTCCATCAATGATGGATTCCTCTGAAGTTAGATGTTATCCGAACTTAGATCAACTAGTAAGAGTAGGTTTCATCACTCCAATAGATTGAGAGGATTAGATCTCCTCAATTTTTGTTGTTCCAAAGAAGAAAAATAAACTATGGATATGTGTGGATTACAAAGAGCTTAATGTAGCCACCATTTGGATCCCTTCCTTATCCCTTACTTGGATACCATACTAGATGAAGTAGATGACCATGATATGTACTCCTTTCTTGATGGTTTCAATGGATACAATCAAGTGCACCTTACTCTAGAAGACCAAGCTAAAATAGCTTTTATCATTACATAGGGAGTATATGTTTGTACAATGATGTGGTTTGATCTCATGAATGCTCTGACCTCCTTATAGAGAGACATGCATGAGATTTTAGGGCCTTACTTGATTGCTTTTATGAGGGTATTTTCGGATGATTTTAGTTTCTTTAGAAAGGTCATGCTTCACCTCATGCATCTCTAACTTTGTCTGACAAGATGCTGAGAGATACATTTAAGTTTGAATATGCTCAAATGTGTATTTGTTGTTCAAGGTGATGTTTAAGTAGGCTAGATCATTTTGCAAAATGGAATTATTGTTGACCCCACTAAGGTAGTAGTAATCATGCAAGCTACAGTAATGGATTTGCCATTTGCATTACTTTGATTTTTAGGCCAAATATGGTGGTATGGCCACCACCTACGACTTTTGGTACACTTGGCTATTCCCCTCAACAAATTGGAGCATGTGACCAAATCTACATACTAATGGAATGAAGATGCTGACTTGGCATTATAATACCTTTGGCTATTATACTCTAAAGGTCCTATTGTGATCTCACCAGATTGAGCAAAGAATTTCCATGTATTTGTAGATGCATTTGATTTTTCTATTGGAAGTATACCTATGTAGCAGGATGCCAATGGATGGTTGTTACAACTAGTGTTCTATGCTAGAAGAATATTGTCTAATGTCAAGAAAAACTATTCAGTAAATCGAAAGAGAGTGTCTTGACATGATCTACTCCATTAAGAAGTTTTGGTATTATTTTCTCAAACATTTCTCATTTTTTCATGTAGATCATACAGCTCTAGTTTACTTGGTCAAGTAGCAAAATGTCACTGTATTACCTGCCTAATGGATTCTCATGCTGCAAGAATTTGAATACATAGTCTCCTTTGCCTCTTCTTGCTTTCTCTATCTTTGGCCATCCATCCCTCTCCTTGTCATGGCATCCTTCCAGCTTGCCACTGAGGAGTTTATAGCCATAAACCCTATTTCCCTTAGAGATGCTCAACGAGTCCATACACCTCACCTAATTCACCAATCTCCCATGGAGCTCTACTCTTGTTCACCCTGATATCCAATTCATCCTAAAGCAATTAATCAATGGATCCACTATCCAATCTAGGGCAACACATACAAGCTCTCCATACAAGGAGTATAGAGGATGATTTGCTTGCCTTCCCATGGTGAACAAGACCTGCAATCCCTCCCCACTACCACCATGAAAAGCAATCTTCAGCCCATTGTCAATAAGGAGTGTTGGCTAACTAATCTAGTCAATGACCACAAGAGCAAACTCAATACCCTCAGATTATTGCTCAATGCCATCTACCTACAGGCCAAGGCATTCAATGTCTCCAAAAAGGTAGTGACCCTTTTTTTCTCTCCTCCTGATACTCCTATTGCTTGGGTGCATATACTTTTCAATAGCCTCTTCATCAAGGTGAATCACCTATCCCATAGGTACTCTACTATCAAAACTATCTAGGTGATATGTTGACGAGACTTCACCATTCTCTTCCCCCCACCTGCCCTTGTTGACCTTGTTCTCTAGCTTTCCTCATCATCAACAAAAAGGTAGCGTCCCTTTTCTTCTTGCCTCTTAATACTCCTATTGCTTGTGCACATGTACTTTTGGATTTTCTCTTTTTTAGAGGCACTGCATTATCAAATCCATCAAGGTGATGTGTGGATGACACTTCACCATTCTCTTCCCCCTACCTACCCTTATTGACCGTACCTACCAGCTTTCCTCTCATTGGTGGACATACATCTCCTAGTCTCATCCTGAGATAGGAGCTCTGGTAGATCCCATCTTCCCAATCATTAAGGAGACCAAGAGAGCACCAAGGTGCTTGAAAGGGAGGAGTAAACACTCAATTCCATTGCCTAGAAACCTATTGAGCAAGACCACCCACCAAAGGAGTTCCACCATCCTCCATGCCCCAAGAAATCTATCTTTGCCACCATCTTCTCCGCCAAACTTGTCCTCCTCAAATTAAAGGGCCAGAAGTGCCTAAGGAAAGTGGAGACCATAGATGAAACCAAGCCCCTTGCTCCCATTTTTTCCCTCACTAGTCTAGATGTCACCACCCTTGTGGCCACACCCCTCCCTGCCAACTCAAATCAACAACTCGTCATCATCCCACTCGAGATTAGTTGGGAGATGGCTCACCAATAGTAGGACTAGCGACCTATTGCAATATGCAATCACACCCACTCTGTAACCTGTTTGTATGGAACAACAAGGCAAATCATCACATCAACAATAAACCTTAGACTAGGTCACTTTACACATGCTTGATTAAAACCACGGTAGTTGAAATACAATGGTCCCTTTCCACTCTCTGCCACTTACCAATATCACCTACTATAAGTCTATAAAAGGCACTCATCCCCACACATTTTATCCCATCATTCTCATTCAGTTGTACTTGCATTATACTTCAATAATATCAATTGTTCTCTTTTGTCATTACTTACGATCCATTATGATTGTCTTCTTGCTCATTAGTGATCCATTATAGCATGCTTCTTAATAGTTTAACATGGTATTAGAGCAATTATTACTCCTAATTAGTCATTAGGTTCACAAATAAAGTCAAATATATCATTATAGTTTGAATTTTTGGTTCCCCCTTCTCTCCATGAGTCTCTTACCTACCTGCATAGCTACCTACCTAGGTACCTTGGAGGGCTTGGATCTCTCTTTCTAGGAGGTTTCAGCTATACAATGAATGGGAGGATCTTTCTCCACTCAAGATGATTCTCTATATGACTTCAAAACCTGATATTAAGCTCTACTTGCTCTAGCATTGCACTTCTTTCTCATCGCTACCAAGTTTTCACTTGATCCCTATTGTATAGTTCACATTGCTTGTACCCACAATAATATCTCCTACTACCATAGGGCATTTGAAGCCCACTATATGAGCTTCCTCCTCACAAAAAATCTCACCAGATGGGTGCTTCCTTGAGCTGCTATGAATGAAAAACCAATGGCTTCTCAGAAACCTTGAGTAGGTAGCCATAGCCACTTGACTTCAAGCTCAAATATCTCTTCAATCTCTTACTTCCTTTGGTTAAATCATATCAATGACACTCTAGTCTACTCTAGCACTCAGTTTCCAACAAGGCTTAGTAAGGGGAATATTAAAGTTGAAGATTCAACATTGAAGATTCATTAAAGCATAGTATATATTGATACTCAATGTCTCTCGACACTAGAGCTCCTTATGTCTCTCAACACATTCAATTTCAACTCCTTTGCTAGTTTGATCTCAATTATTTGCTACTATTCTTGTAATCAAAATGGGCAAGCATTCACCCTTATGCCATTTCAAAGGTGTTGGGTTCCATACATGGCAAATGAGGATCAAGCTCACCTTGATGGAGAAAGGCTTGTCGTCCATCACAAGTGGTCAAGAGAAGAAGCCAAGGGAAGCTGCACTCTTAGTAATATGGGAGAAAAATGATGAATAGCACAAGTTATTATCAAGCTCAAACTTGATGATAACTACATTCATCATGTTGATGATTGTGAAACCTCCCAAGCAACATGCAATTAGAAACCTTATTTGAAACTAACTCAAAATCCTCCAAATATGGTTTGTTGATTGAAATTTTTAGGCTTGAAATGAAGTGTACTACTTCACTTGCAAATCATTTGAATTATATGGAATCCTTGTTGACACAACTTGCAGGAACCAACTTGAAGATGATAAACAAATTTGCATTAGTGTACTTCTCAAGAGTTCACCACCTAAATATGATCATGTGTCTACCACACTAATCAACATGCCAAATTCAAAGCTAATTGACATTAAAGCCTCTCTCCTTAAAGAGGAAAAGAAGATAAAAAACAAAGGAGAAACAAGTACCTCAAGAGGAGACCAAAAACTCCTCTATGTGAAGGACAAAGGAAAGAATGAGATAATTTTTTATTTCTTTAGAAGACCAAGGCATATTAAGAAGTTTTTTCATGCTAGAAAAAGATCTCAAAGAGCATTCCTTGCAACAGACAAAAAAGATGAAGACAACAAAGAAGAAGAATAATAATAATAAGACACTCAAGAGCAAAATGATAGGGCCCATATGTCCTTCTTTTGCACCTAGATTTTGATAGAAAATTTTAGATTTTGTGTGTGTACTTGCCTAATGTTCTTTCCACAAACTCTTTTACTCCTCATGTAACATGTGCACCACATCCTCTACACACTTAGTGAGGCCTTGTGACAACCTCTAGCTTTATATGGTTGCTTTTCCCATGTCTACACTTAGCAAGGTTCTACTCATAATAGCATGTATATACTCAATGCTTTTTATGGTTGTGATTGAGGAGGGGTATTGAGAAATGTGCAATAAAACCCACTCTATAGCCTCCCTGTATGGATAGTAAGGCAAATGTGATGAACCTACCATGGGTTTGTCTTGGGGTAGGGGTGAGCTGCCCCGTGGAACATGCCTCATGAAGTATTACCCACCACTCGGCAGTCCCACAAGCATGCAGAAGCATAACATGACATGACATTATAGAACACCAAGTGAGCTGGGGCTAGAAAGTAAGGGCCCCTCTTGAGGGTTAAAACTTGTATTTCTTGGAGGCATGAAGGCAAGAGAGCATTTACAAGAGAAACAGAGGGCTAGAGGGACTTGGTTCACGGGCGAGTGTGGAGGTATTACACACATCCAACTCGAATCAATATACTGTGGGGGTGAGGGTTTGGCTCTAAAGGCTCATATTCCTCATACACACCTCCTCTTGAAGAATCCAATGTCCTTGTTGAGTCTCAAAACCATAACTTAGAGCCCAAGGGTGGTTGTATGAGAGTGACATCCAAATTTGGGGGTCTTAACACGACTCACTATCAAGTCAATTAGTGTGAGTGTCTACTTCCTAGACTCTTAAGTACAAAAGTTTGGGGGTCTTTTGCTAATTGGCGATCAAGCCAGTGAAGGTCTGCCGCCCACTAGGTGCCATGCCCTCTAACTTGATTATAAGTGTAAAACATGATCTTTTCAGACTTAAAGTTAGGTAGAATCCACTAACTCAATTTACAACTATGGAGTGGCCAGGGCTAGCTTGACTACAATTACTTGACTCTTTATTGTGCACTTCAATCCATCCACATGCTTACCATATTTACAAGCACAGAGTGGAGGGTAACCTAGCTAAGACAAGTTGTGCACACTTGCCCCAACACATGGCCTGGCAGTATGAGTACGCAGAAACTACCACTAGACTTGGAGTCAAGGTGGGAAGCTTAATGGAGAGCATGCCACATTGACAATGCAAGGGCCTAGAAGGTGGCACCTTGCAAATGGTGGCCCTATTTGGCCACATCAGTCAATCCATGATAGGAGAGAGCATTTGACCATGTTGAAGTGGCTGCATCCCTCCACCTATGTGAGACATCATTTGACCACCACGGGGTAGCTGCATGTCTCACCATCTAAGAAGTGTGCCTTGAGCACACACCTCCCCTTGAAAAGAGTTGGGCCTTAATTGTCCAGATCTTCACTTTAGCACAAGTATTCTTCTTAAAGGGGACAACCAATGTCTTGTGAAGGTGGCATATGCCGTCTCCTTGTGCAGAAGGCGCAATCCCAACACTTCGCACCATCCGTCTTCTTTCTCTTGGATATTTTGGGGATGCAACCCTTGGAATAGGAACATACCAAGGAATATGTGGTGCTACTACATATCTCTTTGTGCACAATCAGAGATCCATTTCTCTTGCATCAATCACCCTTCCTTGCATTAATGCACACCTGGAAACAGAATATTGAGGAGGGGGGCTAGGGCCCATCTTGTGTGGACTAGGTAGTTAGAGCACCTGGACAAAGCATGGTGACTTGACAGGTTGCATCAAATTTCCATGCATGCAATGCAAGGTTCATCTCCCCTATAGTCAAAACCATTGGGCCTTTGTCATCCAGATACAACTTTATCACATGCAAGTTTGGTAGATAGCCCTTAGACAAATATTTCCATGATATGTCTACATGTATATTGTGACCCTTTGTTGAGTATTGAATGACTATATTTTTAGCTATTTTTTGTTGATTTTTGGATGGTTTTTGGTTTATATAAGTGTGTGTTTATTGAATTTGGATGACTTTAGAAGAAATTTTGGATAGTTTGATTATGTTTGGGAGAGTCATGATGGGTTTTGGTGGTTGATATATGATGTTTTGATAGGTTCTTTGATGAGTTTGTTTGGTTTTGTTATGGTCTATTTTTATCTGTTCTCTTTCTGTTGGTGAGGTTGAGATGGTGAATAAGTTTTTTGAGGATTTATTAAGAGGGTTTTGAATAGCTTTGGATGGTTTGAAGTGTTTTTGGTTGAAGCTATATGGTTTTTATGTTTTTTTGTTGATTCTCTATTGAGCTTTTTGTAGAGCCTCTATCTTTGTTCTACTTTTTTCTTGTTTGCTCTATGAATATTGCGAGGGATGGATGCTTAGTTTGGGAATGTTTTGTAATCTTGGAAGAGGAATAATGCAAGCTCAAAATAGCTCGAAGAAGTGAAAATAACTGAAGAAGACTTGAAGTGAAGACTATAGTGACAGTGATGGTAGTGAGCTCTCAAGGGACACTATAGTAGCTTTGATGACTCTTCATATCAGATATACCTCTTGGGAGGGGGTATCCATGATGAAGAGAGGATTATTGATTGTAATTCCTTTGTACTATTGAGTGAGGATACATGTGAGAGAGATCAAGTATGAGAGATAGTCATTTCTATGCTAAAGAACATTGTATCTATATGAGAGATTGAGAGAAGACTATGAAGACATTGAAGATGAATACTATGTGATGAAATTCCGTTCAAACTAGAGCATTCTTTTGTATTTTCGTGGTTCTTTGATGGATTTTAAGAAGCATATGAAGAATGTGATCAATTTTGTTAAAGATAAAGCTATGGGAGATTTTTTCTACGATGTTGCGTGAAGATTTGTTGTGCTTGGTGTTCTTTTCCCGTTGTGGTTATATAAAGGATGAAAAAAAGCTTGTTGATGAATATAAGATAGATTTTCTTGCATGACATCCTTGTTTTCTTGGTGTTCTCTTGAGAGCTCCATGGGTGGGTGTAGTGTTCTATGTTCCATAGAGCTCTCAAGAGAATGCCAAGAAAACAAGGATCTTACTGCAAGAAAATCTATATTGTATTCATTAACAAGCTTGTTTTCATTCTTTATATAACCACAATAGGAAAAAGAACACCAAGCACAATAAATCTTCATGCATCATCATAACAAGAATCTTACACGGCTTTATCTTTAACAAAGTTGATCGCATTCTTCATATGCTTATTAGAATCCATCAAAGAACCACAAAGACATAAAAGAATGGTCCATTTTGAATGGAATTTCATCATATAGTATTCATCTTCAATGTCTTCATAGTTTTCTCTCAATCTCTAATATAAATACAATGTTCTTTAGCATAGAAATGACTATCTCTCATACTTGATCTCTCTCCTCACATATCCTCACTCAATAATACAATGGAATTACAATCAATAATCCTCTCGTGGTCATGGATACCCCTCCCAAGGGTATGTCTAATATGAAGAGTCACCAAAGCCACTATAATGCCCCTTGAGAGCTCACTACCATCACTATCAATGCAATCTTCACTTTAAGTCTTCTTCAGCTACTTCTTTCACTTCTTTGAGCTATTTTGAGTTTTTATTCTTCCTCTTCCTTAATTGCAAAACATGTCTAAGCTAAACATCCATCCCATAGAATATTCACAAAGCAAACAGAACAAAAGTAGAACATAGATAGAGGCTCTACAAAAGCTCAACAGAGGATACACATAAATCATAAAAACCATACAGTTTCAACCAAAACCACTTCAAACCATTCAACACACTCTCAATCAATCCTCAAAACACTTATTCATCATCTCAACCTCACAAATAGAAAGAAAGAAAATCAAAAGAGAGGTAAAATAGACCATAATAGAACCAAACAGACTAATCACAGAACCTATCAGAACATCATATCTCAACCAAAACCCATCATAACTTTCCCAAACATAATCAAACTATTTTAAAATAATTCTAAAGTCATCCAAATTCAATTAACAAACCCCCATATCAACCAAATACCATCTAAAAATCAATAGCTAAAAATACAATCGTTTCAACACTCAACATATCCCCAACTTAGTCAAGGAGCATCCTCATGACCTTAGAAAAGTATAATGGAATCTCAAAATACTAGCTCATCACTTTTTCTTCATCATCAATTAATCAGCATTCAAGAATCAACCTCAACCCCATCAACCTTTACAAGAACTTGGATCTAGCAAAAAATTTGATGAAAGGAAAACACCTTAAAGTATAGATCAAACCTTAGTATGCCAAACTAGAACCAAACAAACTAGTAAAGGATATAAGAGTCTTCTGCATGGCAGCACATAGTCATGCATACAGTCTTCAACTTTAACCTCCAACCAGCTTAAATCAACTTCACCTTCAATCTTCTTCAATAGCAACTTCATCATCTCCTTGTGAAAATGATAGTATATATATACCACAGATATCACAAAACATAGAATATAACACCCACAAATACACAACAAAATATAGTTTGAATGGCACCAATCCCCAACAATAGAGAGCTAAAAAGAAAGAAAATTTTCATTAAAAAGATGGTACATCCAAAGACTACACCATTGCTATGTAGGATTAAGATACTTCTTCTTAAACTTCATGCTAAGCTTGAGACATTCTAGGGTTTTACTTTCATCCACAAAATGGAGAGGTATATTCTGAAGGAACTGCAGACAACACATCCTTCCCAAAAAAGATAATGAATTTGGTAGGAAATTCTTGGACAAAGTAATAGAGCACATCCATCTTAGCAATAGTAACATCCTCATTGGAATTTATTGTCAAATTTGGAATAGTCTTTCAAGTGTTCAAATTGGACTGTTGATGCATGAAGGCAAGATACCAACAGAAATGTGCAATAAGATGTATAGAGGTATCTTCAAATTGAGCATGCACATGAGTAAATTGAGACAGGATCTCAACCATGCTAAAGAAGTCTCCCATGACCTAGGAATGAGAGGTCAATTAAATACTGGTCTCCTGTCATCACATAATCATGTAAAGTCCATTGCAGTAGATGGAGGATGTCATTATCAAATCTAGGAGTATCCAATACATATTGAGGCAGAAGATTGATATATTCTATAAAGGAGGTGGAATAGGAATGAGGGTAAAACTTTGAAGACATGGACATGACACAACATAGAAAGATGGAAAGTGTAAGGATAATGATGTTGGAAATGGAGGAAATTATAGTAAAAAATCTTTAAGTGATTCTAAACAAAAGGTGGAAGGAATAGGAGGAACAACAAGAGAAGGATCTCTAGGAGGAGAACATGTACAATAAAAGGGCAAGGAGTAAAAATTGGAATATGGGGGAATGAAGTAGGGATAAAAGATAAAAGAGGAATGGGATCAAGTTTAGTGGTAAGAAAATGAATATAAAAATGATGGCAAGCATTAATGAGGGAATAGAAAATAAGATCATGAGGATAAATAGAACAACATAATTTAAAATTCTAGAAGAACTCCTCAATGAACAAAGGATTATCAACAATGTGTTGTAACACTTTAGCAGGCAATTGTTGGATATCAAACTTATAAAAAGTACTCTGTCAGGACCCATGATAGCATCATCCAAAGGAGGATGCCAATAAACTCCTTGACACCATTATGTGCACTAATGAAAATTTTACAGACCATCCACAAGATCAAAATCCACAAAATGTACATACAATATAGCTTGCAAAACTACATCCCCCACATTGATATTCAAATCCTCCTCATCTGGAATCTCCAAGTCCCCTTTAATATACATGAAAGAGAGCAATCTAACTTGAGGATCAAACAGGTCATCCAAGGCTTTGTTAAACAATGATTTAACTAAATCACTCAACCAAAGATTGTGCCAACCACCCTCTAGAGGCTCTAAATCCATGTTACTCAAGAAGATATATAAAGCCAACCTCTGCTGATGATATTTAAGCCAAAAAGAGGGCGGAGGGGGGACAAGTTTATTGTAATAGGCAAAAGCTTCCTGCACAAATTCCATACGATGTTATAACCTTTCCAACTTGGCAGCAAAGGCACCACACATCCTAGCATGTTCATGTAAATTTTCCAGCTCCTCCCTATAAGGCACAATAGAAGGCATAACAAGAGTAGGAGGGGAAACAAAGAGGGTAACTATTTTAGACTGCAACTCATCAATATGCTTATGTTGATATTCCATAGTCACTTGGGCATGTTTCAATTCACCCTCACAAACACTAAGCTTCATGGCCAAAGTAAGCATATCTGCCAAATCATCATTATTTTTTTTAGTGATGGATACCTTATCTGTCTCCAAGCTTGCAACTTCAACTTCTAGCTCTCAAATGGTAGCTTTCTGAGAATCCATTACAATAGTAGCTCCTTGCATTTGTGTATGGATGTCATTGAGGGTAGACCTTTTTGAAGCCAAATCTTCTAGCGCCTTACTCAACTAACACATCAAGGAATCCACCTTATTCTGGAAGGAGGCAAAAACTATCGTGTAGACAGACTGGAGGTAGGAAATCCAAGATGTTTCCATTGTTGTTTGGACATTTGATGAGCTGGGAAAACAAGGTGCCAGTAAAATCAATGTCTAGAGGGATTTGTGAATCTAGTGTCCCTTCATTTTTTATCACAAACAAATTAGGACATGCAAGGAAAAGTGGAAGGGAGCTACTTGACACCTCAGGTATCAGAATCTGTACCACATGGGTTGGAACAGGGACATGATCAAAAGGACCATGTGTATGGCACTTCTTTCAAATGATCTTAATAGGGGAAACATATGCTAAATCGGAATGGGCTTGAATAGGAGGAGAAGGAATAGAAGGAGGATATTTCTAATGGAAGTGGAATAGGATCAGGCATAGGAATGCCACCTAGGGGAGGTGCTAATTGAATGATCTTCTATAGAAAAACCCCATAGGAAGTAGTGCTGAGTTAACCCTTCTTTACATGCTATAAATGCTTATCCATTTTAGCCAATAGAAAGGTTGTCTAGTTAAACTTAAGCCCCTCAAGAATTCTGATAAACAAAGTGAATCGTCCTCTAGACAAACAGTTGGATGCAAGCTTACTTGACATGAATCGGTCCTAGAGGAATTGACATAACTACTTCCATAAAGGAGAGACAAACTGTTGGATGCAAGATTACCTAACATGAATCGGTCCTAGAGGAATTGGCATAACTACTTCCATAAAGGAGAGGAAATATGTGCCACTGAGACTCCTGAACTGGTGATAACCTTATTTGCTACCAAAGGATTAGATGTCTCCTTCTGCAACAAGGCAATGATCTCCGCAGTGGATAATAAATGGTTGCACTAGGCATAGGGGAAGCTACAAAAGGCATGAACAAGGTCTCGTTGATAGTAGCAGGGGATAAATAGAACTGATGGCCATAAACCAAACCCGAAAGCTTATTGTAAGTCTCCAGAAAAGAGTAACACAACTTGGCATCCATTGAAGGGAATTTCAAGGCCACAAAGAGATGAAGACTAGCCTTATGAATGCAATCTGCATCCAATAAGAGAGAATAATCATGGACTAGAAGAGGAAGATGTTGAATAATAAGCATTGGAGGTTCAAAAAGGTGCCATTTAGACTATTTAAGCAAAATCACACAAAACCAAGAAAACAAAGGAGGAAATTCCTACAAAACACCAATACACAAACCACAATTGAGATAGAAAAATGGAAGGAAAATAACAAGACTGACAAGACTAAACCAGACAACCCCAAGCAATCAATCCACAGCCTACGAAAAAATACATGACCTATGTACACGTGCAATTGTAAGCTTTATGCTATGTAAACAAATAGGCACCCTAATCCCCCATAATCAAGCAATCCAAATAAAATATACTCGATTCACATCGTATCCCTAACTCGGACTAAAGTAAAGAGACAATAACAGAATGATGATAGAACCATTGACAATAGATTGGACATGACCAAACTACCATTTACTTGATTATTCCCAACCTCATAAGCGAATGTTGTCAACCTAAGGTGCGATGAAGTGGTTGGGTGCGAACTACATGGATTCCTTTTATAGGTGAAATTTTTACTTTGCAATTTATTATTAAATTATCCATTAATTCATGGTTTATTGAATTATATAACCCAACCCCTCTCACATTTAGGCTGAACTTCGGTCTCTACTAATGCAATTCCTTGTTACAAATTGGATGATGTTTGGTGCAAAGCATATGTATGCATGATGGTGGGGGGCTCATTTTATTTACAAATTGAATGTGTCTACAACGCGTATGTGCATGCACTGTGGACCATCATGGGTAAGTTTTAATTTACAAAATTATGTGGGATATTATGCCATGTGCTCGTGCAATGCGGCGAAGGTTCCATTTACAAGTTAACGATCAGTTGATTTTAATTTAAGATTTTATGGAATGCACTTTATTAATTTTGTGGGTGCAACGGTCGAATTACTTTTATTTACAAATTACATGTGTGTTATAATGCACTTGAAGAAGGGAAAATAAAATGGAACCTCGTAATGTGTATATTCTAGTTGCAAAGTTTGATGGCACGGTGGAAAAGAACCAGTACAATTCCCATGTCTAGAAAAAATCCACAAACAAGAGTGCAATATGTTGACCATCATAGAGAATTGATTTAAAAAAAAAAACTCGAGGATTAATATCCATCAATTAAAACGATAAGAGGGTCTGGTTTATATTGTGAGTTATGCCTTTTTTTTTGTATTCTTAATAAGTATGCTTATGTTTTTTTTTTTCTGTTTCATTTTCATTTGTGATTTTTTTCTATTTTTAAAAAATATGATTATAATGTCAGCTTGTTTGTTTTGGTGGATTTTATTTATGTAAATCGTATGTGAGTTAGGTTATCTTTTGTTGGGTTTTTATACGTTGGTTTGTGTTTTTTTTTGTTTTTATTTTTTTTTAAATTTTGGCTATTATGTTTGTGTTGATGTTTTTTTTTTCAATTATGATCTCATGTTGGTAAAAATAAATTAAGAATGGGTGGATTTTGGTAGGAAGTATGTTAAAAATTTTAGGTTTTTTTTTTTTGAATTTTAGAGCAGTTTTATGCATTTGTATGGATTTTCCATGAATTCCAGTTTTGATGAAATTTTCAATTTTATTTTTGATTTTTTTATTGAAATTTCCCTTTTTGAATGAGTTGTCCCAATTTTCAATTGTTTTTAAAAAATATGTAAATTTTTAGTAAAATTTTCCATTTAATTTAATTTTTACGAATTTTATGGGATTTGTTTTGTTTTTTATATAAAAATAATTATGTAATAAAAGGCGGGTATTAGTGACATGACATGTGATCAACAAGCTGCGTGTGAATAGTAGCAAATCTACAACTCATGGAAGACTGACACACGTCCTCATGCATGAACGGGGCCTTAAATGGCACGCATGCATGAACCAGAAAATTTGTGCACGAGAACAACCACGAAAGAACAACCACACACGAGACCAACATGATCCACATGAATGAGGCATGCACGATCATGAGCACAACACAAATAAGAATTGTGGGACGCAACACAAGATTGAACATGAACTCCCACGATGTGTTTGATGGGGGGGGGGGGGGGTCAAATTAAGAGTGAATAGCCCAAACATGGGAGGGGGGACTAAATTAGGGGTAGGGGGAAAATTTTGGGAGTTGGGGGAGAATTTATGGTGAGGAGAAGGGAGGATTTTTTTTTTATTTGGAAGGTGGGGAAGGGGAAATTTTATTTATTTTTAGGGGGGCTAGAAATAGTTTAGGCCAGTGGGGGTGGAATTATGGGGGGGAAAGGATTTGGGGGGGGGGGGGGGGGGGGGGGGGGGGAGGGGGGGGTGAAGGGTTTGGGTAGCTTGGGGGGTAGGCGGCTTGGGGGCAAGGGTTGGCATGCCGGAGGGGAGGGAGGGTAGGATAGGGGCAGGTGGTGGGAGGTTCGAGTAAGCTAGCGAGTGGGGGTACGGTTGGTGGGGCATGGTAGGGAGGGTGTAGGGTAGTGGCGGGGGGAATGGGGGGTGTGGGAGGTGGGGGATCCATTGGTGGCTGCGGTGGGCTAGGTGGGGAAAAGGCAAGGGGTCGGGAGGATGGGCGAAGGGGGGAAGGGAAGAGTCGAGGAGGAGGAGGAGGGGGAGAAGGAAAAGAGGGAGGAGGAAAGGAAGAGAGGGAGGAGGAGAGGAAGGAGGAGGAGGAGGAGGAGGAGGAGGAGGAGGAGGAGGAGAGAGAGAGAGAGAGAGAGAGAGAGAGAGAGAGAGAGAGAGAGAGAGAGAGAGAGAGAGAGAGAGAGAGAGAGGGAGAGAGAGAGAGAGAGAGAGAAGGAGAAGAGAGGAGAGGGGTGGGGTGGGTACAAGAGGGAACGAAAAGGGGAAAACTTTTATTATTTTTTTAAAATTAATTATTGTTTAAGATTTTGTGTGTTTAAAAAAAGCATAAAAAATAAGAGTGCCCTCCGTCCTGCGCACTAACGTGGGCCTGGGGTAAAAAATTTTAAATTTACCGTGAGACAGAATCAAATGGGAGTGCAAGGGTAAAAAAATTTGACATGATGGGATCAGACGGAAGCGGAGAAAGCACACATGGACCGGATGTGAAACGGTGGACACACTGACACGTAAGAAGAGGCAAAAACTAGTGTTCACATGGAAAAAGAATAAAAACGCAAATGAAAATACACAAAAAAACAATAATGCAAAATTCGTTGACTAGAATAGAGTGCAAAAAAAAGAAAAAATATTTGAGCAAAGGTGCCACACATGCCTTTCAAGTCAAAATATAGTTTTGACATGAATGGGGCATGTTCACATGGAAAAAATAGAAAAACAAAACTCAAAAACATGATAAAATTTTTAATAACAAGAATTTAAAAAGTCAGAATGGAATGCAATGAGAAGGAAAAATGTTCGAATTAGTGAGATGGATAGGAATATTGAGTCGAAACATGGTTCTGAGGACAAATGGGGTGGTTCACATTGAAAAATGATAAACATACACAGGAAAATCCAAACAAAAATTAATTTGAGGCAATCCATCAGGCAAAAAAAAGGAGCCATGAAAAGTAAAAATGTCCAAGGAATAGTATTAGACAGGATTGCTAAGTCAAAATGCAATTCTAGTGGAAGAAAGATGTGTTTACATGGAAAAAGTGGCAAAAACATGTAGAGAAATACAATTAAAAATTAATAACAAAAATTTGATAATTTTAAAGGGGAGAGAAAAAATGAAAATTATCCACGAGGATCAATAGCTTGAGACTATCGAAATGATAAGCCAAATGATAAAACTATTGAAATGGCCAGAGAAGACCGCACAAACAGGTTAGAATAGGGCAGGTGGATTAGAAAGGGACCTCAAAAAGACATAAAGAAAACAAGATATCATGTAAGGATCAATTCATAGGATGGTCATGAATGTATGCTGAGGAGACGTGCAGTGATGCATCTCTACACTTAAAACGTGAACAAATTGATTTAACTAATCAATAGGGGCCTGACACTTGACCATAACCTATACCCTTATGTTCCCATACTTAAGACATGACAAACACATAAATAAACGCAAGGGGTAGAGTTAGAAACACTTGGCCCATTCGGTTGGTCAATGGAGACTATCATTGACATGCATTGGGGAGTCGAAGTCATCCATAGGAGAGGTACCAAGGCTCACCACATCACTCTTCCAACATGGTAGGGACCAAGCAGCAACACCTAGGGAGGTAGCTTTATTGATGAAGATTCGCGAAGCCATTGATGGTGAAGAATACAATACTCAATATTGACAATCACTCGCATTGGGATGATAGATCAGTCTCTTGTCCCATACCTCACATCATTTGGAGAGGAGTGAAATGAGACCCATATATCATGCCTATTATAGAATTCTACTTGGGGAATGATGTAATGGAAGTATGCTAGTGTGCACAAGTAATGGTGCATCTATGCATCCCAACCTGTCTCACATAGGTGCAAGAAGGAAGGCCATGAAGCCATATAGTGTAGTGCACAGAACAGAGTGATGTGTCCTATGATGATGATAGAGGTTCGACCTATCTGTGGATAGGGAAATAGAAATATACATGATTTCCAGTGTCGTAATGCCCCTCGAATCCTCTCAATTGATTGAAGGAAAAATCAGTCACACTCAGCTCTCCCTCTATCTCGCGCTTTGTTTATGAATACAGAAGGGCAACCCGATTCCTAACATCCATTAATTTAATCCTTACTACCCACTTATGTGAAGGTTGTATGCCTTGTGCGCAATTGATGGTGCAATAGTGTATCCTACCTTCTGCTGACATACGTGCAAGATGGAAGGCCATGGAGTCTTATAGTGTTGTGCACAAAAACAGATCATGTTTTGTGTATTGAGAGGCCCCAACCCGTGCGTGCAATGCTCCATTCACGCTTCTCAGTTCTCAATTGATTTAAGGGGCAAGGACTAGATACTCACCCCACCCTCTATCTCACACTTTGCTGATAAGTACAGAGGGCATCTTGTACACGCATCCCCATCTCATTAAGATGAAGGCTCACATCACTCAAGGGGTTGTTGATGAAGATCGGTGTTGGCTTGTTGATAATGTCAACTTGTGTCTACTGATGAAGAGGCATACCCAAGGAGGTAGCCGATAGATCAAGAACTTATATTGGAATCTAAGAACACGTCATTTATTAAAAGAGATAGATGCTCTGCAGAATTTCATAGGACATAGCACACCAAGTGAGGTGTCTTCTTCAAGAACTGGATCTTGGAAGGTCAATTGAGGAATCAACTGATCTAGACATGAGGTGTTACCATCTTTTCCATAGCCATCTTCCCACCCAAGAGTGTTTGCCACCTTTTCTCAGAGCAAGGCTTGATATGACAGGGAATTTCTTCCTTTTCTCCTATAACACTTTTTATGTTATTATTATTTTAAAAAAAAATTATTCTCTCAAGGATGTTTCCACCTTCTCTCGAAGACTAGGTTGGCATGGCAGGAACCGAAGTCCTTTTCTTCCATAATCTTTTTTTTTCTTTTTTGGGGTTTAATTTTTTTCTTTTTGTTCAAAGGGCTAGAACATTACGTATTAGAACCATCCACGCTACCACTAGTAGGATTAAACACGAAGGTAGTAGAGTGAGGGTGGGAGGTGGAACCAAGGAGACAGAAGCCATCATCTACCTTGTCCAAAAGCAAAATGATGGCTACTATCAGTAGCAGTATGCAACGCATTACCAATTGATGCCCAAGGGATAAAGGGGCTATCAATGATGATTGTCAAGATTCCTCAGGAGGGTAATACTTCTTTAGGAAATAGTCATTGATGAGGAAGGGATCTTCGAAGACGTCCATGGCATGTATCTAGACAGAGTTGTTAGGCTTGACATCAAGTATCTTGTAGGGCACATCTAGCACTTTTGGAGCTTTCTTGGAAACTTGCTAAATATTAAATCATAGGCGAGGACCAGGTCACCTTCCTTATATTCCTTATGCTTAATGAAGTTATCATGGTAAGTCATCTGCCAAGCTTGTGTGGCTTCCATACATTGTAAAGCCATTCAACATATTTCGTCCAAACATTCTAAGTGTAAAAGAGACGACATTATAAGCGCTCAGTAATAGCCACACGCAAATAGGGAAGCTTGAACTCAACAAAGAATATGGCTTCTATGCCGTACAGCAACTAGAAAGATGTTTGTCCTATAGCAGCCTTATAAGAGGTTATGATTGCCCAGAGGGTCTCTGTAAGTCAATCATTCCAATCACGGTGATGTGCAACAATTGTTCTTGTTAGGATTGAATAGAGGATGTGATTGATAACTTTGACGTGCTCATTGGCTTTTGGATAGTAGGGTGTAGACTTGCGATGGAATACCTTGTAAAGCTCTATTGGTTCTTCCATAATCTTGTTCATCAGAAACTGAGTACCTCTATTACTTACTAGTTCTAAAGGATTACCAAATCAAGTAGTGATATTCTCATACATAAATAGGGCCATACTATTTCTATCATCTCATTTGAGAGATTTGGCTTCACATCACTTCATCATGTAGTTTGTACACAGACCAAAATATATAATATTCTACTTCCTTCTGGTTGGCAGATTGATGGGGCCAATGAATTTAATGCCCCACTTCTTGAATGGCTTTAGGGGAAGGATAGGCTGTAGGACATACCACTGGTTTTGGTAGGGTTTCCCAAAGCATCACAATATTTGCACTAGTTGTAGGAATCTTTATGTAATGTAGGCCACTAGTATCCTATGAACAGAGCCTTTCCGGCGGTCGTTTCTCTTGCAAAGTGTCCTCCATAGGGCTCATCATGGCATGCTTTTAGAACTATCCCTATCTTGTCTCTTGAAACATATCTTCACAACACTTCATCTTTGTCTCTCTTGTACAAAGTGTCACCTAACAGGGTATAGGGGGCTAATTCCAATATAAGCTTTTTCTTCTCACAATTAGAGATTCTAGGAGGATACTATTGAGTGGTGAAAAGGTTAGATATATTTGCATACCATGGGGTTATAGTTTCAACCAAAAATAGGGAAGTGTTGAGGAGGTCTAGGTCATTCTACTCCTCTTCGTCACTCTGGGGGATTTGCAATAGATGATTAGCCAGGACATGGGAGCGACCAAGTTTGGTAAACATTTCAAAATCAAACTCTTAGAATATAAGGAGCCACCTCATCATTTGGCCTTTCACATCTCCCCTCATTCATTAGGAAGGACAATGCCTCATGGTCTACATAAAATTTGAAATGCATTGAGAGTAGGTAGTGTTGGAATTTCTCCAAGGCAAACACCATTGCGATGCACTCTAGCTTTGTCATTATGTAGTTTCTTTCTCGATTAGTTATTTTTCAACTTGCGAGTAGTTAGATTGGTCTAACTTCAAGGAGCCTTTTTAATAAGATTGCACCTAACCCTTTGACTGGTGCATCAATGGGCACATAGAATTTCTTCATCCAATTAGGATGTTGTAGGATGGGTGCTTCAATTAGATACTACTTTAGAGTGTTGAACACTTCATCATAAAATCAACAATCCACATAAACTCTATATATTTTCTTAGGAGCTTATACAAGGGGGTTGCCTTTGTTGCAAAGTGTGTAATGAACCGTCTATAATAGCCCACATGGCCGAGGAATCCCCTCAACTGCTTGAGGTTAGTTGGTGCTTTCAAAACTGCAATCCCTTGTGGAAAGACAATGTGTCCTAGAGGAACTCTTGAAGAGACTTTGAAAACACATTTGTCGGGGTTGAAAGAGATCCAATACTCTTGACATCTATCATGGCACTACTCCAAGTGTCGCCAATGCTCATGGATTAGGTTGTAGACATAAAATTCATCCAAGTATACCTCAATGAAATCATATAGATGATTTTGGAATGTAGCCATCATCACTCTTTGAAAGGTAATAGGAGCATTATAGAGCCCAAATGGCATCACTCTGTAAGTATAGGTTCCCCATTATATTTTCAAGGTTGTTTTGGATTGATCTTCTTCTACTATCTAGACTTGGTTGTATCCACTGAATCTATCCAAGAGGGAATAGAGCTCATGTCCAGCCACTGTGTCCACTAATAGTTCGTCTATGAAAGGAGTAGGGAAACGATCCTTCTTTGTCTTGGAGTTCAAATTTTGGAAGTCCACACATATTTGCAACTTCCCATTCTTCTTGGGTACTATCACGATGGGCAAAATCCATTCACTATTGGCCACTAGATAGATAAACTCAGCTTTAAGAAGATTTAACCATTTGAACTTCACCATGGCAAAGTAATTTGGATTTATACACATCTGTCTTGCTTCACAGGTTTGGCATCAGGCTTGAGGTTGATCTGATGTTGACACACCATGGGATCAATCCCCTTTAAATCTTTATACAACCATGCAAACACATCCAAGTTTTCCTTCAATAGGTCATGTAGGATCGACAACTCCTCTTTTTCGAATACAGATATCCACATTCAGATGACATTTAGTACCATATGTATCCATGAAAGTTAATTGCTTTTCACCTTCTACTTCACAGATGAAGGTCCCATGACTACTCATGGGTATAGATCCAACTCCTTCAAGGGAGTGTCCTCCTCATCTGATGCTCCACTAGAAGCGACTTCTTATTTCCATGGGGGCTTAGATGACTTGTTGGGATATTGAAATGGTATCATGGTTATTTCAAATTTTATGGGAGAGTCACTTATCTCTTAACTTGGGGACTCATCTTTTGAGAATGCCTCTAGGAACATCACCTAACAATAACCATCGGAGTTTTGCTTGGGTTGCAGGATTAGTGTTTGTTGGTAAGGTGCATTGTCATGTCCTTTCTTGAGAAGGGTAAATTAGGGTGACAAGAGCCATTTTTGAAGAAAGGCTTATTCTACATAATCCATTGTTTATGGATATTTTACCTATGATGCGATGCATTTACTAATCCAAAAGATACTAGAGTCATTTTGTCTAATAAATAGTATAGGATCTTTAGCTTCAACCACTTCTAGAACTTCATCCTCATTATTATTCTCTTGTAGTTGTATAGCTTCTTTCATGTTTCTTTCATTATCTTCCTTTTGACTTTCATCCTCGTCTTTGACTTGTCTCGGTCTTTGTGGGAGATTTGTACAAGAAAAACATACTCTTTGTTGTATCCTCTACTTCTGCTTCTAACTCTACTCTAGTGACTGTCTCTATAGATCTCAGGTTTTGTCTCTTGCTCTACTACAGCCATGTAATAGGAAGAATAGTACATCCATGCCTCTCTCACACTATAACATGTATTTTTAGAAGTCATTCTGGGTTTAGGCAGCAAGTATTCATCAATCGGTAAGGATTTCACTTCTTTGCAAAGTTGGCTTACAGTGCCTATTGTTAGGGACTGTGCCTCTATTTTCTTGGAAAAGATCTATTTGACTGCTTATTCATTTGCTAATGTGCCATTTTTTACTTCATTGGAGGAGTATTACGTTAAGAATTTTATGGAACTGGATCCATGATCTTTTTGCAAACCATACAACTTGATTATCACCTTATTGGGTTCTCTACCTAGGGTTAGGGTTCCCTTGAACGAATGTATTTGTGCTCTTGCTTTAAAAAGCCGTGATCTTCCCAGAAGAAAAGGATATGAGGTTCCATAGGAATTCAGTTTCACCATCAAATAAATCAGTACAATAGTCTCATCTTGGGAGAGTTGTCTTCACATAAGGGAGAACACCCAAGGGCTTGATTCTACTCTAGTCTACAAGTCTAATAAGCTATTGTGTAGGCTGTATACTTTGCAAGATTAGATCCTTCATTGTCACATCTGTCATTATTTTCACTCATGAACCTCCATCAACAATGCATTTGTTATAAGACATCCTTCAATCCAAATGCCAATCTCTAAAGTACAAGGATCTAGGAAGGCGTTAGCCACATCCACTTCTTTCACAAGCTCTAGGGCTTTATTAGACTTAGTGGTAGTTATCCTTAGGCCTTCTCTTCTTGTCAAGTTGCTTTGAAATATCTTTCAACAATTGGGAGACATCATTAGCAACTGTCAAAATGTTAGGTTTTGTTTGAAGGTGTCTAGGTCTTTGGCTGCTATATTTTTTAATAGGATCCATGAGATTCTCCAATCGGCTAGGGAATGGGGCAACCCCCACTTTTATCTTCCCTCTTTCTTCTAGCTGTGGCAACATCTGCACTTCTTCTATTAATCAAGGTAATTCTACATCCTCTATTTCATGGACCTTCTGGTCCCATCTCTATAATTGTCTATGTATACTTCTCTATTGTTGGACGGCTATGTATTGTATCGTTCTATTCTCCTTTGGAAGGTTGAAATTCACCATTTTGACAAAGGGAATGTTCTCTTTTGGAACTGTGGTTCTCTTTTCTTGGCACACGTTATTGTGGTAACTTCCAACTCCACCAAGTTGGAGACAGGTTCTTGGGTCTTCTATTCGAGGTAGGTAATAAATGATAGCTTTTATAGGAGCTGGAATGGGACAATCCTTTGTAGCACAGCCTTCTCCCTTGTATCAATTGCATAAGGGTTTATAGTCCATGGACCTTTGAGAGTTTGGAAATTTGGTGACATGTGTCCCTTTTCTCTACATCTATAATACTCAACTTCTTATCTCTGGCAGCTGTTGTCCTTTGCAACTTTGGGAGGGAAACCTCCTTGGGCCGAAATCAGGATGATCAGACTCTCTAAGCTTTGGTCCTATATCCTAGGTAATCATCTTTGATTTCAACAAGTTGAATATTACTTTCTCATTTTTCTTTCTTCTTTCATGCATCACTTCAAAGATTAGATATCGTCTGTATGGTTCTTTCTTAAACAGTATGAACAAAGGGCCCCATGGATAGTTGGCTTTTTAGTACATTGAGTTGCTAAATGTCCTCCCTAATGGCACTTTCTACACCATATACTAGATTGGATCACATGTCTTTCACCTCTTACAGGATTAGATATGTTGGCGGTATTCACCTTTAGTGTATGTAGCTATTCTATAATCACATCCATAAGCTCTTTCTTGATGCTTACAATTGAATTGGACAAATAGTCCTTCAAAATTTCTCATCTTGGATTACTTGCAGTCGGACTTTGCGAAGTTTTTGTAATCACTACATAGACTGGTTGGTTGATCTGTGAAGGGTCCTCTATTTTTATTCTGATTTAGAGCTCCAGTTGAGACTAGTGGTTTTGTTGGTTCTAGTTGGTAGGGTTCCATTGTGGTTGTTGAGTTGCCATTTGGGAACTGTTTGAGGCCACTATTGTTGTGGTTGAACTATCATTTGAGGTACTTCTATCTGCATCCACCACTGTGGATACACTGCACTGTACTGCGGCACCATTTTCATGCAAGGGTAAGGATAGGGAACAGTCCCTAGGACTGCATTTGGTGGGTATACCATTTCTAGCATGGAATGAGGTAAGACTCCTCTCCCTAAGGTCATTGATGACATCCTTCCCTTCAACTTTATCATACATTCTTACACCTTCTACTATAGCTTATAGGTTAACTGGTCTTCTCAATTTCACAAACTTATGAACTTCTAGTTGTAGGCCTCTAAGAAAAAATCCCTTCTAGATGCCTTCATTTAAATGATAGTTAGTCCATCTCTTCAGTATGGATTCCACTCTAGAGACATACGCTTTCATCCATTTACCAAAATTAAGTTCATAAACTCCTCTCACATCTACTCTTCAAAACCTTCACACCTGAATCCCGTGTGCCAAAAGTTCATGTTGCCTGTCTCTCATACCACTGAAATGTTGCACCTTTAAAAGTGGTGGAAAATATTACCAACAAATGCTTAGGGGTTCTAGCATTATTGGCTACACATGCTACCATGAACTTGGCTACATGAAGATCATGGTCTTCATTGTACCCTCCCTTAAGGATGGGCAATGGGACTACATTCGTTGGCTTGTTATCAATGTTTCCAAGACGGATCTAACTAGGAAAGGGATCTTGAGCCACTATGGGGATGTTTGTAAAGAGTGCCATAAGGGCGTCAAAGGAGGCTTTTGCTATTAGCTTGTTCACAATTTTAATTTTTTCTTTCTCTCTTCTCACATACCTCTAGACTTGTTCTAATGCTTGCCTCTTGATCATGTCATTCATTAGGGAGTTACCTCCACCCATTTTGTCTGTACTCAATAGAATAGAATCAAAAGGATTACAATCTCTAGAGGACTCTATTCCCAACATTTCTTCTGCTTTCTTCTTCTCAAATTCTCTAAATTTAGCTTTCAATCCACTACATAGGGGAAGATAATCTATCAATTTTGAAGGTATCAAAACTCATTCTTCTGAGGATCACCATAGTGCCATTGACTTGATAATACCAATTTGGAGGGTTTCAATAGCATAGATTATGAACATCACTCTGTTTACTAACTTTCAATGAGTTACCCATTGGACAAATAGAAGGTTATCAGTATACCAAGCATCCCATGCATCTTGCGATTGAGCATCCACAAACAAATTCTAACTCTTTTCCTTCTTATTCTTGCGAACTTTAACTAACCATGACCCCTGAAGCTTCTCCACAATATCCCACTTGATGATGTTTGGAAATTATTCAATGAAGGTCAAATCTCCCATGGATGGTCATTCTCTCTATTTCTGCTTTGCTTTTCATTTTTGTGGAAAACAATTGGCTATTGTGATATAACTTTGTGTAGCTTCAGAAGACAATGGAATCAGTCTATCACATAGAGCTCGCATCGAGATAGTAATGTGCTTCTACCATTGAGGGATGAACTTCTTGTAGAAAGTGTCTTTGGCAATCAAGATCTCCACTTATTCAACAATTGCATGGATTTTCTAATCTTCCATAGCTTTTCTTCCTTTTCAACGGTGCCACTTCTTCCATTTTCAACCTCTATTGGTGCTTGTTAATGGTACTTTTCCTTGGTTGTGCACCAAAACATGGAGCTCTCAAGAGAACACTAAGAAAATAGGGATATTACTATAAGAAAATATTCAACAAGCTTATTTTCATTCTTTGTATAACCATAATAGGAAAAAGAATACCAAGCATAATAAATCTTCATGCAGCATCATAATAAGAATCTCCCATGACTTTATCTTTAAAGAATTGATCACAATCCTCATATTCTTCTTGGAATGCATAAAAGAACCACAAAAAAAAAAAGAATGCTTCACTTTGAATGCAATTTTATCACATAGTATTCATCTTCAATGTCTTCATAGTCTTATCTCAATCTCTCATATAGATACAATGTTCTTTAGTATAGAAATGACTATCTCTCATACTTGATCTCTCTTACACATATCCTCACTCAATAGTAAAATGGAATGAAAATCAATAAACATATCTTGGTCTTGGATACCCCTTCCAAGAGGTATGTTTGATATGAAGAGTCATTAGAGCCACTACAATGTCCCTTGAGAGCTCACTACCATCATTATCACTATAGTCTTCTCTTCAAGTCTTCTTTAGCTACATCTTTTGCTTCTTCGAGCTATTTTGAGCTTGCATTATTCATCTTCCAAGATTACAAAGAATTCAAAATCTAAACATCCATCCCATGTAACATTCATAGAGCAAACAAGACAAAGATAAAGGCTCTACAAAAGCTCAATAAAGGATCAACCGAAATCATAAAACCATACAGCTTCAACCAGAACCACATCAAGCCATCCAAAACCATTCAAATCACTCTCAATCAATCTTTAAAATATTTATTCACCATCTTAACCTCAAAAATAGAAAGAAAATATATCAAAATAGAGACAAAATGGACCATAACAAAACTAAATAGACTTATCAGTGAACCTATTAAAACATCATATCTCAACCAAAACCCATCATGACTCTCCTAAACATAATCAAACTAATCTCAAAACACTTCTAAAGTCATCCAAATTCAATCAACACACCCTCATATAAACCAAAAATCATCCAAAAATCAACAAAAAATAGTTAAAAATACAATCATTTCAGCACTCAATACCCTTGATGTTTGGATCAAGAATTAAGGTATGGGGTGTGGGTAGGACAAACAAATGCATAGCATCAAACCACCTATCTTACACGGCATTGGCCATTATCTACATTGTGACTACTTTGAATCGGCCCTCATCAATGGCTGCATGATACATGAAGGCACAAAAGGCTAGGTGTGGACTGGCATTATGCCCCTGCCCACATATTTTGCTTGAGAAGTGCATGCACAAGCTAAGTCTTCACACCTAGCTCGTTCCAACCTTTCTTGCTCCGTGATGAGCTGCATCTATCCTAAATGCATAGGGTGTGAGTAGGAAAGACAAATGCATAGCATCAAACTACCTAGCTTCATGGCATAGGCCATTAGCTACATCATGAATACTTTGAATTGGTCCTCATCAATGGCTGCATGATACATGAAGGCACAAAGGGCTAGGTGTGGACTGGCATTGTGCCCCTATCTACATCTCTTTGGGACCTTGACATGTCTGTATTTTCTTTAGAAGTGCATGCACAAGCTAAGTCTTCGCACCTAGCTCATTCCAACCTTTCTCGCTCCCTGATGAGTTGCATCTATCCTAAATGACATGGAGGGTGAAGTCTTCTTGGGACCAACTTGGATTGATCATGTTGCCAACCAACTACCTTGATCTCACCAAGAAGATTACACCCTTTTGATCTAGAGACCAACACACAAGTAGGCCTTTCAGGCAAAGAAACCTCCTTGAAATTCACCTTCATGGTGAGCACGGACTCTATGTCAACATGTAAATTGGCCACTTGGGATCCATTTATAAAGATCAAATCACCGTGATCAGTCTATAAGAGAGTCACCCCAGCAATTGCCTCTACTTTGCTACATGAGGGCTCATTCCCCTCTAAATTAGCCAATTGAGTATAGAGAGTTAACTCATCATTGCACTCATAGAAGTGGATGGTCACTTGATCAGCAAATGTCACCCACTTTCTCCTAATTGTAGACTTGGATTGTTGAGGCTCGGGAGTCCACATAGAAGTCTCATCCTTCACCTCAAGATATGGAGTGGAGTTCATAGGTTTTGGTCGTGCATCAGCTTGGGCCTTGAGAGCGGAGTTTTGAGCTAGGGATGTGCCTAAAATTTGTCAAAAAATCCGGAATTTAGGGAAAAAATATTCAACATCGAAGGCGGCGGCTCCAGCTAGGGCGATTTTAAACACCAAGTGAAATACAACTTTTAAAAGGTGCCCGAGCGACACTTGTGGATTTTTGATAATTTTTCAGAATGCCGTGCGGACTGCCAGGAGTTGCTAGTCAATGCAGGATGTCAAGCTGGACGCGCAAAAATTTACAACACTCAAATCAGAGCCCGAACGGGGAAGAAGCCAAGAATCGGTTAATATATGAAAGGGTCCACACTTGGGAGGCAAAAGTGGACATGACCTTTGGGGCCTTTGGGGCATTTTATGCCACATCAAAATGTGGGATGAGAGAGAGATGAAGAAATGTGGAGAAGATGGCGCCTGTTGACGCCCGAAAATTGCGCTCTCATGTTGATAAATGGAGATGGCAGCCTGCAAATAACCCACACAATCGATGATACCCTCGAACTACTCCTTCCCTACTGATCATTTCACTTGTCTTTGCCCGTCCAATGGTTGCTTGAATGAGAAGAGCCAATCCTAGTCTTTCTCTCTCATCCCTCTCTCTCCCTTAAGGGGCTGTTCTTGTGTACAATGGAAAATGAAGAATGGTGAAGGAAAGCTTGTCCGGTTGGAATCGGATTGCTTCTGGATCAATGTAGACATGAAGATTACTGATTGTGAAGATGCTGGACATTAAATGTGGGCTGACCCGCAGTCCCACACCAAAACCGAGATCCCGAGACATGAAGCCTAAGTGGTAATTCAATTTTTATGAAGGAAAAATGAGTTTTATTGCTATTTAATTGATGAAACATTGTTCCCATGGGCTAAATATTCATTATGATGTTGTTTTCTACGAGTTTTATCAGTTTATAATCTGAAAATCAGAAAATCATAAGTGATATGGCTGAAATTAATGTTATAAAACCCGTAAAACACACGTTTAAGGGGTAAAAATAGAGTTTTTTGCAAAATGAATGGAAAATATGAGATATAATACCTACAAAACCTGAAATTTTGCTATCAAGGAACCTAAGGGCCATAGCCCACAATCAATCTTAATTTCTAGTCATTTTTTATTGAAGAAAATAGAGGAAAATTACAAAAAAATGGTGAAAATTAGATTTTAAATGGGAGAAAATTAGGAAACGGTAAAAGGAAAATTCCAAAAAATTACATGTGTGTTTGTGCAATGTATAATGAAGGTAGAGCACGAGGTTGGCCTCGGTTTACCCTCATTTCTATGTTTCCGTTCATATTTATCGTTTTTTTAATAAGAAAATACACATAAAATGACATTTTCACCTATCAACGAATGCACAAAACATTAAATGGTAGGGTGAGAGGGGAGGTTGAGTATCAAAATATAAACTAAAATCTGATTTATGTGTTGCATCATGCCTATAGGATGTTGTGTTAAAATAAAGAGTAAGGCAGGATAAGCGTAAGGCTCAGTGTCTTTTTTCTTTGCAGTACATAAACGCTAGCATGGAAATCATGAAAAGATTGGTTTCGCACGATGCACAAGGCTAATTTTCTTCTATCAGTGCACTAAACCATTCACATTATGCACTATGCATAGGTCATGGTATCAAAGGAAAAGCTCCTGGATTGCATAGCAATTGTTTTCTTAGGAATTTGACCCACAATTGAGAGTGTAAGGTCATCCCTTGCCATAGGATAGAGGGGCGGTCTCCTAAGGGACTGTTAAGTGAGGACACATGGTATATCTCCTGGAAATACGAGAAATATAAAAGAGAGGAGTTTGTGTTCGATTGTTTTATATGTCGAGCAGCGCATCAAGGGACTAATCCCTGCGATGTAGGAGAGCTGCAGTGGGACCGCGGTGTTTCTGCCGAGAGGTTGCCTCCATGTGTGTGATCGTGGCATTGCCAAAGTTTATGGGAAGGGAAACATTGGACTATAAACTATAAATGCATGGATTAGGCTTTAGGGTAGTGTGCCCTTTAGTAGTAGATAGAGGCTCTTGGTCCGCGAGGCCGTGAGGGTGTGTTTGTTTGTTATGAGCATGAGGTCCGACTAGTGCCATGGCCAGTGCCAGCCCATTTCAGGTCCCATCAGACCTTGATCTTATTTCTCTTCTTAGATCTCAATTTGGCTCCTTTTATCCTTTCTATTGGATGGGTTGTTGCTTTATTCTCCTACATAAGGAGATTGCTAGATGACTATCATTTGCATTGGGGATGGCTATTTCTTCAACCGCAAGTCTTCTATTGTGCAACTCTGATGTCTTGTAGCATGGTGAGTGGTTGTTTCTTTAGACTCGTAGCTCAAGGAGCTCTTTATCTTTGTGATGGGTATGGAGATCTCATGAGAGGTGGCCATTGGTTTATCCTCCCAACACAAGGATCTTGCTAGATAACCTTCATGTGCATGGGGGTTGACCATTTCTTTATTCTCCCAGTGCAAGGAGTCTTCATGGGTATCATTGTCATGAGAGGTGATTGTTTCTCTATCCTTCTGGCGTAAGGAGTCTTGGGTGGTGACCCTGTTAGAGTAGGCCATTTGTTTACCCTCTTGGCTCAAGGAGACTTGTTCCCCCTCCACGTCAAGAGACTAAGAGTTATTTTAATGTGGGCCTCATAACCATGTGCCTAGACTTCACTTGAAAGTTGGGCGGTCACAAGATTTTGAACCCAACTCTATGCCATAGGAGAGGGTCACCTCCAAGCGAGCTCGAACTCTTGTCTCCATGTAGACTAGTTTGTTATGTTGAGCTTGGGCTAGCATAGCATAATCATGGCCCTTATAGCCTTTTTAAAAAATATTGGGGTACTTGGTGTTGGGGGTAAAGGCGCCTTTGCCTAGCCGCCTGTGTATTATTATACAGTACCCACCACTACATACTGCAGGTGGCGAGTACCTGTCACCATCACTTTATTCTTTATTCTTTTAGTGACAGTTTGAATAAAGGAAGGCTCGATCACACATTGTGATTGTTGGAGTTCCCATTTTGTATCTCTCTCTTTCTTGCTCTTGCTCTCCCGCCATAGCTCTTCCAAGCAAGATTTGATCCTTCTCATCTTACAACTAGTATCAAAGCATGGTTTCTTGAGCATTCTGACTTGGTTCATGGCATCTTCAGCTTCCTAT
Source organism: Lygodium microphyllum (assembly GCF_053477565.2). Lineage (NCBI taxonomy): Eukaryota > Viridiplantae > Streptophyta > Polypodiopsida > Schizaeales > Lygodiaceae > Lygodium > Lygodium microphyllum. The sequence continues at coordinate 144,923,911 of NC_141135.1, read as the reverse complement.
TGATTATCTACACTCATTGGGTCTCCTTCCTGACAGTCATAGCTGACTCTCTCAAGCTCTTGTCACTCCACGGCTTCCCGAGCACTTAGCTAACCCCTTTGGGCACCCTCAAGACATTCCAACAAAGGTATTCATTCATCTACTTCATGATTTCATGCTGGTTACACGTCTACATGTCTAAGAAGAAGAAGGGGGAAACACCATTAACTATTAGCTTGTGGTCATTTTGCCTTGGTTTTGGTGGTATTTTGGATGTTTATAGTAGTTCATAGCAAGCAGTTTTGAACTATCTACGCCATTTTGGGCTGCAGTATGGCATTTTCTTCCATTGACAGTGCTATCTTCAACATCACTAAGCTTGATGGTACGAATTATGCCTATTGGAAGAGCGAAGTTTGGCAAGTATTGGTGTAGAAATTGTAGATAAAACCACTAAGGTTGCATGGAGAGCTGCCTAAAACTATCATTGATGACGAATGGATGGAGCTTGATGAGTTATGCAAGTCCAACCTCATCTTGTCTCTCACTAAACAAGTTCATTACAATGTGGTTGAGAAAGCACAAAGTACTTGGCAACTTTGGGATAAGATAAAAAAACTTAATGACAAGAAAAGTCCAGCAAGTCAGATGTGTTGGAGCTGATGCAACTTATGGACCTACACATGAAGGAGAATATGATGATGTCTGCTCATTTGAGTTAGTTCCATGCTATTCTCAAGAAAACTTCGCAAGGCATTACCTTCAATGATGAGGTTACTCCATTATTTTTTCTTGGGACTCTGTGTGGATCATGGGATACATGTATTCCGCACTGCCTTATGTGCTCTTGCTACTACTTTGAACTTGCCTGATGTAGAGAGTACTCTTCTGCAGGAAGAGATCAATCGTAAGAACTTGGATGCCTCTCATGTGTTGCATGCTTTGACTATTAGAGGCAGAGATGGTAATGAAAAGAATGAATGTGGAAATGGCCATGGGTAGAGACGCATAGAAGTCTAGGTCTAAGTCGTGTGGTAAGTCGTGTAGCAAGTCTTGTTGGAGAAATGCTAATGTGGCATGTCATCATTGTGGCAAGAAGGGTCATATATACTCCCACAGTGTCATGATTTGCACAATGAGAAGTGCAAAGAGAAGGGGAAAGACAAAGTGCAGGAAAAGTCCTCTGATCACAGCATGGTACCTATGAAATCCAGTGTGAAAATTGAGGAAATAAATGTCATGCATACTAATGACTTCGATGGGGAGTACATACTAGTAGCTAATTCTTGTGATGCTATGCCGTTGACCAAGGTTCACTCTATGTATGCGCAGTGTTGGCTTTTGGATTATGGTGCTTCATTTCATGTTACACCATGCTGCGAGTGGTTCTATTCCTACTGCACTAGTTCGCTTGGGTGATGACAAGTCACTTGCTATTGTTGGCATTGGAGATGTACGGCTGCGATTCTCTTCTGGAAATATTTTTTTGTTAGGATGTATGTCATGTATCTGCGCTTACACGTAGTCTTATGCCTACAAGGCAGCTTGATGATGTCGGGTTTCATGTCTCTTTTGGGGATTCTGCCTAGAAGATCACACGTGGCAGACTTGTGCTTGCTAGAGGTGACAAGGTTGGCAGTCTCTATCCTCTTGTACTTGATGGATCCTCTATTGATCATGTTTTGTCAGTGGGTTCCATCCCACATGTATCTCTCTGGCATGCCCATTTGAGCCATATGTCCTTGAAAGAAACGAAAATGCTTTCTAGTTTATAGTACTTATCGCCCCTTGACTATGCATGTTTTGATTAATATGATCATTGTCTTTATGGTAGACAGACTAGGAATACACATAACAAATTTGGTAAGACACACATGAGTGAGCCCTTGGCATTGGTACATTCGGATGTCTGTGGGCCCATGCCTATCAATCTATGGGTGGTGCAAAGATTTTGTGACATTTAATTGACAATTTTTCGTGTAAAGTCTAGGCTTATCCCATTATGCTTAAGTTAGATGTCTTGGCTGTGTTTCAAAGATGGCTTGCATTAGTGGAGAACCAAATTGGGCATAGGCTTAAATGCCTTAGGACTGACAATGGGGGAGAATACATGTCACATGTCTTTGAGCAGTTATGTGATGAGAGGGGTATTAAGCATCAGTTGACCCCCCCCTATACCCCATTCCAGAATGGTTTGATTGGGCAAATGAATAGAACCATCCAAGAGTATGTACGCAGTATGCTTAGCCATGCAAGCCTACCACAAAGTTTTTGGGTTGAGGCAATTAGTACAGCTGTGCATATCATAAATAGATCACATTCCAATGGTTTGGAATTCTAGGTTGTAGAGGAGGTATGGACCTCCATCTTATGTGTATCTACCTGCCTTTGGATGTGAGGCATTATGCCATGTGCTCAAGGACAAGCATAGTAAGTTGGATCCGGAAAGTGTTAAATGCATTTTATTTAGCTATGGAGATGCATGTGAGATGGGTTACCGCCTTTGGGATCCGCAAGTGCGGAAAGTTATTCACAGTCTCATGATGTAGTCTTCCATGCAGACAAGATGCATTTGCAACCTAAGAAGGTGGTAGAGATACACATGGTTATATTCCAAGAGAAACCAAGTGCTCCTGCACAGCCAGTTGGATAGCCTGCAGCAGCAATTGGTACACATGGCTAGGGTGGATAGGATGCTGGACATGCATCAAAGCATCTAGTGCGATGGCCTACTAGAGATAGATATCTGCCTAATAGATTTGAGCCCTTGATGCATTATGTCTTGGTTACAAATGCAGGAGAGTCTCTCACCTATGATGAAGCTATGCGCAGGGGTGATAGTCACTCCTGGGAGAGGGCTATGCATTCTGAGATGGACTCCCCGCATAAGAATATGACTTGGGATTTGGTTGCATTGCCTAAGGGCAAGAAGGCTTTGCCGTGCAAATGGGTGTACAAGCTTAAAAGTACCCCTAGAAACACCAAGTTGACTTAGAAAGCAAGACTTGTTGCTAAGGGTTTTAAATAGAAGCATGGAGTTGACTTTGATGAAGTCTTTTCTCTTGTGGTCAAGATGACCACCCTACGCTTGGTTTTGGCCTTAGTCACGTGGCTTGACTTGGATATGCATTAGATGGATGTCAAGATTGCATTCTTGCAAGGGGATTCGCATGATGAGATTTACATGGAGCAGCCTAAGGGTTTTGCAGAACCTAGCAGGGAAAGCTCATGATGAGTTGGATGCTCTTAAATCTCAGCTGAAGAAGAGCTTTGAGATGAAGGATTTGGGACTGGCCTCTCACATTCTTGGTATGCTCATTAAGCGTGACAGACATCAAGGACTACTCTACGTAGAGGGGTACATTCATAAAGTCCTTGAACGTTTCTGCATGTAGGAGATGAAGCCTATTAGCTATTCATTACCTTCTTATGTGAAGGTCTCACAAGCTAATTGTCCACAAAAAGATGAGTAGAGGGCCGAGACGGCCAAGATCCCTTATGCATCAGCCGTGGGCAGTTTGATGTATGCTATGATAGCCACTCAACCAGATATTGCCTTTGTAGTTTGTGTTGTGGCACGCTATATGGCTACACCTAGATGGAAATATTGGGGTTGGTGTTGTGGCACAGAAGATATGTGTATTTGCTATGGCAGCCAGGATATAAGAGTTGTGGGGTACACAGACTCCAATTATGCAGGACATGCAGATAATAGGAAGTCTACTTATGGGGCTATGTATTCACCTATGCTGGAGGTGCTGTCTCTTGGATGTCCAAGGTTTTGTAGGTAGCAGGTGCCCATCACCATCACTTTATTCTTTATTCTTTTAGTGATAGTTTGAATAAAGGAAGGGCCGATCACACATTGTGACTGTTGGAGTTCCCATTTTGTGTCTCTGTCTTTCTTGCTCTTGCTCTCTTGCCATAGCTCTTCCAAGAAAGCGTCGATCCTTCTCACCTTTCACTTGGCCCACTTCATCTACACTTGACTTCACAAAGTCATCGGTGTAGTCATTGAAAAAGCCATCACTTGAGCTTCAACCTAGCTAAGTGAGACAGGGAGTAGCACACTGCTTTTGGAGGAAGTCGAGGTCGATGTGGTCACCTATTTTTGAGTCAAATAGGGCAAGTTTGTCTTCTAAGTCATAGGACACAGCATGGCACCAGCCACAATCTCCACATTGTACTCCTTTGCAATCCCTCTCTTATGGGTGCCTTCATACTCCATGGTATCCAGTCTCCCACTTCTATCAATTGGTCACACCATTTTTCAAATCATATTTGCATCATGCAAGGTTACTTTGGACCCATTTGATGTGTCAGTCCTCGAGGCACCTGATGACACTGCGCCAACAAGGGACTTTTCATGTGATCTACTAGGAGTTGCCTCTTTTCAGCATACATCCATTTGATCTCTTTTTTAAGCACGACAGCTTTAGACTTTCTCATAGAGGCCGGTTTTCTGAGACCAGGCTCACCCTCTTGGGGGACTCACATGTACTCACTCAAGAGTTTACTCTAATACCAAGTGTGATGAACCCGCCATGGGTCAGTCTTGGGGTAAGGGTGCCCCTTCCTGTGGAACATGCCTCATGAGGTATTACCCACCAACTCAACAGTCCCACAAGTATGCAAAAGCTTAACATGACACAACAAGAGAAAACATAAAGTGATCTAGGGCTAAAAACAAGGGCCCCTCTTGAGGGCCAAAAGTTGTATTGCTTGGAGGAACGAAGGCAAAAGAGCATTTACAAGAGAGTTAGAGGGCTAGAGGGACTTGGTTTGGAGGTAAGGGTGGAGGTATCAACATGCATCCAACTTAACACCATGGGGGTGAGGGACTGGCACTAGCGATTGATATCCCTTATAAAAAGGATCACACAAATAATAAACCTTAGTTTGGGCCACTTTATGCATGCTTGATTAAAACCATGGTAGTTGAAATACCATGGTCCCTTTCCACTCTTTGATGCCACCTACCAATACCACCTACTATAGACCTATAAAAGGAACTCATCCCCACACTCATTTTATCTCATCATTCTCATTCAGTTGTACTTGCATTATTCTTCAATGATATCAATTGTTCTCTTTTGTCATTACTTATGGTCCATTATGATTGTCCTCTTACTCATTAGTGATCCACCATAGCACGCTCAAGAAGGCCAACACTGCCCTCTTCGAGCAACTCTGGCAAAAGGACGGTGCTCTTTGGGAGCATCACCAAAGGCTAGAGGTGTGCCAACATGTGTAATTGGGAATTTTCAATGATGTCAGGAATATAGTGCAATAGTTGGAGCATAAGAATATCTTCCTCCAATCTCGTGCAACAAGAGTAATTGTCAGGACCAAAAAACGGGTCCGACATTGGCTATAGGCACTAGCCTAAGCCTCTATAACACTCACAAGACAACCCCACACGGCCTTGCGGCTAGGAGCATCCAAGGACATACCACCCTAACTTCTAATGTAGATATCACGTTTGTAGTGAAATGTAGTCCAAAGATTGCCTTTCCTTACTTCTTAGAGGGAGATCCCACACATCTTGGTATAATATACCACGTAACACAAACATAAATGAGGCAACCCCTTTGGTTGAATACCATGGCCCCACTACAGCTCTCCTACACCGATAGGATAGGCCCCTTGATGCGCTACTCTAACATAAATAACATATAAACAATCTCCACTCTTATATATTTTGAACGATCCAAGAGAATTAATATTTTCTTACCAAGCTTGCCCTAAGAAACTATTCATCTACCCTACAGCTCGGTTTTCCTTACACACTCCACGTAAGTCAATGTTTGGAAAAAAATTGCAATGCATCTAGGTTTGATACCATGTTATGCTCAATGCAAATGTGGATAAACATTGTGCTCAAGCATTTTTTCATTTAAAAACAGCTAGGAAAAGTGCAAAAACAACCTTTTAATTATTTATTCAACTAATCGTATGTGCCACGTTGCTAAAGACTAGCACCGAATTTCCTCGTGCTACTAGTCTCCTTAACTCAAACAATAATTCGTCTTATATGTTATGTATAGACAAATAAATCAGAATTTGCATCATTTTCAGCAATTAACCACTTTCACAAACCGTCTTTCCCCCTATCAAGATCAAGTTTTGCATTTGTTGGGTAGGTTTGGGGGTTCATTTTTATGAAAATTTTCATATAAAAATCGATCAAACTACACTACAACATAGAAACAAGGCTTGACGGAGGCTTAATCCTCATGCTCTAGCCTTGTTATACACTCACAAACATGAAATGTGTTTTTCTCAAAATTTTTAGGCAAAAAAACTAATTGACCCCCTATTTTCTCTAATTTTTTTCATTTATTTCTTCATAAAAATGAGATATTTCAGAATTATGAGTTCTTACTGATCAAGGACACTCAACATTATTTTCATATCCATTTTTATCCCATATGATCTCAAAACACTTAACAAAAATCCCAAATTCCATTATTTTCATTAAAAACACAACTTGTGGGTTTTGTGTGTTTTGTGGAAAATTATTATATCATTGTATTTTTTGGTTTTTTTTCATATTTCAAAGAGAATGCAACATAGAAAATCAAGAACAATCAAAATCAAGCATTTTCTTCAATCATTTTCCATAGAACAAAAGAACCGCTCACTTACGCATAGAAACTGCAATTTTGAGGTGCATATCGCATAGCTAGGAGACCGTTGACACTTCTTCTTTGCCGCCGATGCACTCTCTCAATTCGATCTACGTCATCCATCACTCCAATATCATCATTTGCTCTGAATTCATCATCACAACCCTCCCCCTTCTCTCTTGAATTGATGCATATGAACAACCACTAAGAGGAGAGAGAAAGACTAAAAAGCATATTTCTTAATCCTCCATAAAAATGGGCAAGATTATAGCTATCTCCTTCCTCTCGTTTCCCTGATGGATAATCTCTTTCTCTCTCTCTAAAGGAATCAAGAATGAAGTGGTATCGAGTAGATTTGGAAGGGGCGCAAAAAATCCCCCTTGCTCGTTAGTTTTTTCAATTAGTTTGGCTTCTTTTAAGCCTAAGGTTATTAATCTTTGAAATAATTGGTTCAACTTTTTGTGTTTACACTGTTTCGCAAGCGGATATTTCAGAATCGAATGGGAAAACGGACTTGGATTCAAGATTTATCTGGACAAATGACTTCATGACTTCAAAATCTATAAACTTCGGACTTGCCACACACTTTCCGGCTCTCAAATCGAGGTAGTAGTTGTTGAGATGACAAGCTCAACACATGTGGACATTGATGATGGACCGCCTGGTTAGATGGGTCCACACGTCTACACTTAGCACGTCAGTGGTCATTATGACTCTCACATGGCCACTGGCTCATTACTTATTATATTCAGGTTGTTACACCTATTTACAGCTGGCATAGTTATAGCGCCAGTCGACTAGTGTAGTCAGTTAAGCATTGTTTGACTTAGTAGGCCACTTTCCTTTTATGTTGTATCTTATCTATACTTTGTGTACATTGTAAAGAGTGTGGAAGAAGAAGAAGAAATCAACAAGAAAACGTTTTTGGCCTCCATCTCTCTTCTTGTCTCTTGAGTGAGCTTCTCCTTGTGCATTCTGTGTGTTCGGCGCAGCATCTTGAGCAACTTCCCCCACCACGCGATTCTTGACATGGTATCAGAGCCGCACCACTGAGAGAGGCTGATTTCGAAGGTTGAAGCAAAGGAGAAGAAGCAAGGTTCGAGCAAGCAAGCCATGGGTAAGAAGCTCTCCCATCCTTCCACTCTTTCTCTTGGATAGTGCCTGTGGAGGCACCAGAAGCAGGGCAGAGCAAAAATCTCAGATTGTAGTGAGATTTGGTGTGCGCGAAGAGTGCTATATATTCTGCAAATAAGCCCTTTAGGGCTTGCTGGTAGTTATTTTGGGCATTTGAGGCCGTTTTAGGGTCCGTTTTAGAGCCGCAAGATTGCGGACAACAGTTTCAGGGTACGCTGTGACTTCGGTTGTATCGATTGAAAGTGGGTGCGCAGGTTACAGATTTCAGATCTGTAAGATCAAAGGTGTTTAGCAGTGAGTAAACACAAGGTTTATCTGCAAACTGGTTGCAGATTGCATGTATTGTTGAGCAGACAGTGAAAAAGGCTGTCTGGTGTATTGCTGTGCACTACAGGTTGAGGGTTACAGAAGATTTGCTTGCTGTTTGGTATTATTCTTGTGATAATGGCAGAGAATAGTGGAAGCCCCATCATTGAGAAGCTCGACAAGAACAAGTACCCTTCATGGAAGTTCCATGTCATGAACTTTCTTATTGGAAAAGGCCTCTATGAGTTCGTTTCATGTAAAGAAAAGGAGCCGGAGGTGAGTGATCCTCCAACTGCAGAAGAGATAAAGGCACGAAAGAAATGTAATGCAAAAGACAAGAAGGTCATGTATTGGTTGTCTGCAGTAATTGACAATAATATGTTGGGACACATTAGAAATGCAGAGAATGCATATGCAGCCTGGACTATACTTGAAAGTATGTTTTCTGTAAATACAAAGGCACAAAAGATTCAACTCAAGCAAGAGTTGAATACATTGAAGAAAGGGAAGATATCTATCAATGAGTATACATTGAAGGTAAGGAGCATTGCAGATGCCTTGGCAGCAATTGATGCAATGCCCGATGATGATGATTTGGTATCGTCTACCTTGGGTGGACTTAACAATGAAAAGGCTCGGAAGTCTTTTGTAACTTTCGTATATGTTAGAAAGCCATTTCCAGATTTCGATGAGTTGATCTCCCTTATGATCACTGAAGAGTGATATCAACATGCAGAGTGAGACATCTGAAAGAAGCAGTGAACAGGTCCAAGCTTTCTACTCCAGTTCAGGAAGGGGACATGGCAGGTTCTCTTCAAGAGGCCGTGGTACAGAACGTGGTAGTGACAACCAGAAAAATAGATTGAATCAGCAATTTGGCGATATGCAGGTTTCAGGAGGTCGTGGTAACTTTAGAGGTAGGGGAAGCTTTAGAGGAAGAGGTGGATGGCAGAACAGAGGTTCTAACAACTCTGGTATTGTGTGCCACTACTGTGGCAAAACAGGTCATATTGCAGCCCAATGTTATGCTAAGAGAGATGATATCCGCAGTGGTAAGTTGCAGCAAGGAAACTATGCATTGTCTTCACGACAGAATGAAGACAAAAATGAACGTTTGTTCGTTATGCAGCATATGCTGAATGCTGTTACAGGAAAGGGAACACATGAAGATGTTTGGTATGTTGATTTAGGTGCATCCAATCATATGACCAGCCATGCAGAATGGTTTGGAGAGATGCAGGATTTGCAGAATGCAGGTTATGTGCAGACGGGTGATGACTCATGCCACCCAATTTCACACATTGAAAAAGTTCCCTTGTCCTTGCATGATGGTAAAACAAAGAGTCTTTAAGATGTATTACATGTGCCATCTATTACAAAGAACTTGGTGTCAGTCAGTCAAATGTTAGAGCAAGGGCTGCAAGTCAGATTTAATGCAAAGGGCTGCTTTGTAGAGGACTTCAATGACAAGTGCAGGTTGGTAGCAAAGGGAAGTAGAATTGGACGTATGTTCACTCTAGATACTGGAATTCCTACTATGAATGCTGCTATGTATGCCAAAGGAAAAGGTATTGTTGTAGACATTGAAATTTGGCACAAACGCATTGGACATGCAAATGTACAGAGGCTGAAATTAATGCAGTCTAAAGGGTTGGTTGCAGGTTTGCCTACATTTAGAGTTGCAGAATTTCAAAAGGTATGTGAAGCATGTCAGTTTGGTAAGCAAGCAAGACAACCATTTTCACATGATAGAGATGTAAGCAGAAATATCCTTGATGTTGTACATACAGACATTTGGGGGCCTACACAAAATGTATCTCTTGGAGGCAGTTCATACTTTGTCACATTCATTGATGATTGTTCTAGAAAGTTATGGGTATATTTTATGAAGGAAAAGAGTGAAGCGTTTGAGCACTTTAGAACTTTCAAGGCTGCAGTTGAAAGAGAAACAAGATTGAAAGTAAAGTGCTTGAGGTCAAATGGAGGGGGAGAGTACGTCTCAAATGAGTTCAGTGATTTTCTGAGGTCTCATGGGATAAAGAGACAGTTCACATGCAGGTATATCCCACAGCAAAATGGGGTTGCAGAAAGGAAAAACAGGCATATTGCAGAAGTTGCACACGCCTTGATGGCTGAAAAGAATATGCCTAAGAATTTTTAGTCTGAGACTGTTCATACTGCTGTTTATATTATGAACAAAACTCCCACAGCTGCAGTTCATGGTATGACCCCCGAAGAATGTTTTATAGGTAAGAAGCCTGATGTTTCACACTTGAAAGTATTTGGCTGTGTTGCGTATGTTCATGTGCCAGATGAGTTGCGGAAGAAACTGGATCCAAAGGCTGAAAAGTGTGTCTTTATTGGATACTCTTTAGAGCAGAAAGGGTATCGCTGTTACAACCCTGTCACATGTAAGTTCAGAGTGAGCAGGGATGTCATCTTTGATGAAATGAGCAGTTGGTATGCATCTAGTGGTGATGCATTGGATGTTGATGATGATCATGATACTCATGTGCAGGCTGAAAAGCAAGAATCACGGACTCTTAGTGGACCAGAGACATCATCTAGTAGTCCTTGGTCTAGGAGACTAAGGAGTACCTCTACATCTTCAGGTGCATCTAGTAGCACTACAGGTAAAGACAAAGGAAAGAATAAAGTGTCAGAAGGCATTGATGCAGTTCTTGATGGAGACTCCAGTGGCTCAGAGAGCTTGGATGATGAGCTTGGCATTCCTTCAGTGAGGACTCCAGGTGTGCAGAGAGCACGCTTTAATGCAAAGACTCCATTGAGTGATCCAGTGGTACGCAAGTCTAGCAGGGTGAGATACCCTGTTAAAAGATTTGGTTTTGAAGGTTATGCAGCTCACCATTATGCTTATATGGTGAAACTAGTTGAGGATGTTGAACCCACATGTTTTGAGGAGGCTGTTGGTCATGCTCATTGGGATGCAGTAATGGATGAGGAGATGGTTGCATTAGAGGCCAATAAGACTTGGGATCTAGTATCATTGCCAAAGGGAAAGAAAGCTATTGGATGTAAATGGGTTTATAAGATTAAGCACAATGTAGATGGTTCTATTAGCAGGTACAAAGCTAGGCTGGTTGCAAAAGGCTATGCCCAAACATATAGCATAGATTATGATGAAACCTTCAGTCCAGTTGCTAGGATGGAAACTGTCAGATGTGTGATTTCTTTGGCAGCAGCCAAAGGTTGGAGGTTGCAGCAAATGGATGTAAAGAATGCCTTCTTGCATGGTGATTTGCAGGAAGAAGTGTATATGGATCAGCCAGCAGGTTATGAAGATTTAGAGCATCCCACGTATGTGTGCAGGTTGAAGAAGGCACTCTATGGGCTCAAGCAAGCACCTAGAGCATGGTCTGACAAGATTAGAGAGTATCTTGTCAATATTGGTTTTTATGTTTCTGATGCTGATCACTCACTTTATGTGAGAAAGGGAGATGCAGGTTTGGTCATCATAGTCATCTATGTGGATGACTTGATTATTACATGTGATAGTGATAGTGGGATTGCAGAAGTCAAGGATTTTTTGAAGAATAAGTTTGAGATGAAGGATTTAGGTGAGCTAAGGTACTTCCTTGGCATTGAGGTGATCAGATATGATGATGGTATATGGTTGTCCCAAAGACAGTATGGCTTGGATATGTTGTCCAAGTATGGTATGATAGCATGCAAACCACTTTCAGTTCCATTGGAGCAGAATGTAAAGTTGAGTGCTGATGTTGGGGATGAGATAGAAGACCCTACTATGTTCAGGAGGATAGTGGGGAGTTTGATCTACATGACCATTACAAGGCCAGACTTGAGCTACGCTATTGGTCTTGTGAGTCAGCTTATGCAAGTACCTAGAAAGCCACACTTGGATGCAGTTAGACGCATATTGAGATATGTGAAGTCCACATTACATTATGGACTTTTCTATGAGGCAGCAGGTATAGATGTACAAGTGTTTGGATACACAGATGCAGATTGGGCTAGTATTATGTCTGATAGAAGATCTACCAGTGGATACATGTTCTCTCTTGGTAGTGCAGCAGTTGCTTGGAGCAGCAAAAAGCAATCTACAGTTGCTTTGTCGAGTACAGAGGCTGAGTATAGAGGTGCTGTTGTTGCAGCATATGAGGTAGTATGGCTGCAAAAGTTATTGGCTGATTTGGATGTGCAAGTGAAAGGCCCAGTTGTCATTTATTGTGACAACATGAGCAGTATAAAGTTGGCTAGGAACCCTGTGTTCCATGCCAGGACAAAACATATTGAGGTACACTACCACTTTGTGAGAGAGAAGGTACTAGCAGGTGAGATTGACTTGGTGTATGTTAGCACACTGGATCAGATAGCTGACATCTTCACAAAGGGATTGGGTAGTACAGAGAAGCTTCAAAAGTTTCGAAGCTTACTTGGAGTTGCAGAGATGCAGTTGAGCTTGAGGGGGAGTGTTGAGATGACAAGCTCAACACATGCGGACATTGATGATGGACCGCTTGGTTAGATGGGTCCACACGTCTACACTTAGCACGTCAGTGGTCATTATGACTCTCACATGGCCACTGGCTCATTACTTACTATATTCAAGTTGTTACACCTATTTACAAGCTGGCATAGTTATAGCGCCAGTCGACTAGTGTAGTCGGTTATGCATTGTTTGACTTAGTAGGCCACTTTCCTTTTATGTTGTATCTTATCTATACTTTGTGTACATTGTAAAAAGTGTGGAAGAAGAAGAAGAAGAAATCAGTAAGAAAACGTTTTTGGTCTCCATCTCTCTTCTTGTCTCTTGAGTGAGCTTCTCCTTGTGCATTCTGTGTGTGTTCGGCGCAGCATCTTGAGCAACTTCCCCCACCACACGATTCTTGACAGTAGTGGATTTATAATGCCAAATCTCGTGGGGGTTAAATAGGGGGTCAAACAACCTCCGATCGATGAACCGAGTCTTGCATTGGATTCTTGACAACAAGGTGGCACCATCTAAGTTCTTTGCTGAGAGTTGGATTTTAGGAGCCAATTTTGAGCCATGCTTGAAGCATTTGAGGCCATTTTGGAGTAAGAAGTGCACGAGAAGTGCCAAAGAACAAATTTTCATGAAAAATCAAATCGTGGTGGATGGCCAAGTTGGAGTTTTCCTAGATGCATTTCGACGTCAGGAATCCAACAGAAGTCTTGGTTTGTCGTTCAGAGGTCGTTTGACCCCCCATTTAATCCCCGTAAGGTTTGGCATTATAAAGCACCTACTGGTTAATTCAGGAGCCGCACCTACCAAGCTCTCGTGAGACAACACTTAATCCTTTTTTAACACTCACTTTTATTTTTTCTCCAACCGTCATTTCTTTTTTTTTTTCAACTAGCTGCTACCCCTAGGAAGATAAGGCATCGGCCCCCAGGTTTGAGACTCGTCCCCAAGAACCTACGAGGCCTTCTCAAGGCAATAATCAACTACTTGTAGAATTTTTTTTTCCTGTTCCTTTTCTTTATTAAGGGGTTAGAACCCCTTTTACACACCTCTATAATTTTTATTTTTAGATAGATTTAGAACTTGCTCTTTGCTTGATATTTTGGTAGGCTTCTCTAACTGCCTCACACTAATAGGGATTCCTTGAACAGCCACCTAGCAAGTAGGTAGGATAGGGTCACAAGAACTACCCTCTATCACAGGTCTTTATTGTTGAGATATCGAGCTCCACTCGTGATATGCCAAGGTGACCATTGTGCATTTATGTCACTGACTTGTTAGCTGCAGATGTGGTTGGTACATCGCCCATGAATAATAGCTAGATGACAGCTATCCTTATCTACTCTAGTTCGTGGCTCAGTTAGTATGCCACCTTAGTTAGTTGAGTTTGGTTTGAGACCCATATATAGGGTTCTTCTATTTCTTTGTACTAGAGTTCTTTTGGCTTACACAACTAAGAAGAGAAAATTTTTTTCAGTCTTCACCTTTGTGTGTATTCTCCCATTGTGTAAGTGAGAAAGCTACAAGTGAGACTCCTTCCTTCTCTCCCGCAATCTTGGCATGGTATCAGAGCCTCGTTCGTGGTAAGGAGCTCAAGAAAGCAAACCAAGTCCGTGGTATTCTGGTAAAAGGACCAGTGATGTCGTCATGCAAATCACCATGTAAAAACACAGTCTTTACATCCATCTAATGAGCTCCATATCTTCACCTGCAAAACCAAGCCCAAAATAGTTCTTGATGTAGTCATCTTGACTACAAGAGAGAAAATCTCATCAAAGTCAATTCCATGCTCCTACTTGTACCCATTTGCAACCAATCTTGCTTTGTACTTTGGTGAGGAACCAGAAGTGACCTTCATCTTGTAAACCCATTTGTATGGAAGTGTTTTCTGCCCTTTAGGGAACTACACCAAGTCCCAAGTGCCATTTTTCTCAAGAGATTCCATTTTTGACAAGATGGCTTTATACCATTTCTTGATGTCATGTATGTCCATTCTTCCTTGAAGCAAGATGGTTCACCACAGTTTGTCAACATGACATAATCAGCCACATTGTTTGCACTAGGAACAAATCTGTCACGTTGTCTAGTAGCCCTAGATGATCTCCTAACCCAATGATCATTGTTTGTTGGTTGTTCCTGCAAATTTCCATTTTCACTATGTTGTCTTGGCATTTCAGACTGCAAATCAGCATCAACATCTTATTGTCCTAGCTATTCCTGTACATGTACTGGCTCATTATCATGATAAATAACTGCCTGATCATTTCCAGCATCATTTTTTGCATTTAGAGGTTCATTTACAGCAAGTATTTGTTGATGTATAGCGGGCTTATTTTGTTGTCCAAAAGGTATTTCTTCCTGGAATACAACCCTATGGACCTCCTCAATCTTTTCGAGCTCCTTATGCATGCGATCTTCCTGGAAGATAACATCATTGCTACGCATTACTTTCCATTTCTTAGGATCCCATAATCTATACCCCATTTCACCCTCATCACCATATCCTAGGAAAATGCATTTACAGGACTTTGGCTCAAGTTTTCTGCGTTTTTCTTTACGAATGTGCACAAAAGCCTTGTAGCCAAACATTTTCAGGTGAGCATATAAAGGTGGCTTGCCCGACCACACTTCTTGGGGAACTTCCCCCCCCCTCCCCCCCAAAGACATGTTTGGTGACCGATTAATTAAGTATACGACTATCATAATAGCCTCTGCCCAAAAAACCATGGGGTAATGCAGCATGAGACAACATCATATGGACCTTATGGTCCGATTCATACGCTCTGCAACTCCATTTTGGGGTGGATTATGAGGGGCAGTGAGCTCCGTCTTTATCCCTTTGTTGTCACAAAATGCCCGAAAAGCCTTGGATACATATTCTCCACCATTGTCAAAGCAAAGGCACTTAAGTGTCTTATCAATCTAATTTTCAACCAATGCCAAGAATTTTTTAAACTTGTCTAGCACTTCATCCTTGCTACGAATAGGGTAAACCCATACCTACAATGTAGCATCATCGACAAAGGTGACAAAATATTTCTTTCCCCCTAAAGATAATCCTGGCATTTAACATACATCTGAATGTACTAACTCTAGAGAAGAAGATTTTAGTGAAAGAAACTTTTAATGAGACATCTATGCATGTTTGCCATAAATACAATGATCACTGTAACCCAAATGCAAAAGTACTTTCATTCTAGTTTGACTCATGTGTCCCAACTAGCCATGCCACAAAGAAACACTTGGCTACTCGATCACGGCAACAACATGGTCACACACACTAGATACATGAAGTGGATACAAAGTTTCACACTCTTGCAACCTCTGGAAATAACCCTAGATCCCTTATGAAATTTCTATTTTCCATCACCAAAGGTGTTATGAAAACCATCATCGTCTAGTTGCCCTGTGCTAATCAAGCTCTTCTTGAGCTGAGGTACATGTCGTACATGCTAAAGGGTGAAGATAGAGCCATGCTGAAACTGCAACTACACACTACCAATACCTACAATGTCACATGCATAGTTGTCCCCAAGATGGACAACACCATGTCAACCCCTGTATAGGCAAAGAACCACTCTCGATGAGGGTTGACATGAAAGGAAGCATCTGAATCGAGAATCTAGGTATGCATGTCATCATCTATATCTGCAAGTAAAGCATGTGCACCAAAGTGTGAAGAGACAAAGAGTACATCACTCCCACTATCACTGTCATAAGTGACTACATTCACCTCTTCAATTTCTACACTGCTCTTGGGCTGACTATCCTTCTTCGCTTCCTTACTATCATCTGTCTTCTTGCCCTTTCCTTTCTCTTTCTTCCATTTGTAGTAGACACGTTTAAAGTGACCCTTCTTGCCACAATGATGGCATTCAACATCTTTGCCATGTGATTTGCTGCGTCCCTTGCTATCATATTTGCCTTTCTATTGTGATCTGCCCCTAGTATGCAAAGCACTGGAAGACTTACTAGATGCATTGTTTTGCTAATTCATTTCTTCCATGAGTAGAGCGCTCTCTACATCAGCATACAAAAGGATCACATTAGAATTGCTCATAGTAGTCCTGAATGTATCGCAACTCTCTGGTAGAGTGCAAAGCAAGAAAGTTCTTCTGTGCATACGTTCTTCCAATCGAGTCCATATAGCATATGCAGAATCCAAACCTTCAATGTTAAACAGGAAGGCATCAGAAATCGATAGCTCAATGGTTGAGTGTGCAAGCTCATTTAACTCATCCCAATCATCTTGTTCCATATCTGTGGGCTTTGCCCTTTGTGTTTTGATCGGCTTTTCTTGCTTCTTTTGCAACAGGATATTGTAGCATTGTTTTTTCCAAACTACAAAGTTATGTGCTCCTTCAAGCTTCTTTATGTACATCAGATTACTGCTACCATTGCTGCCAGCCATGATTTTCAGCCCAAATGTGACCAAAAGATTCAGCAAATGCAGGCCTAAACTATCACCAAAATGACCAAGGTATAAACAAGTACAACCAGCAATAAATGACCACGTAGAAGCACAGATTTCAAATCTGTAATTGAATTTTCAGAAGCACCAAACCATGTGCTATAGCATTCCACAACTGATTGCAGCTGTTTCAAGGGCATATACATCACATTGCATGAGAAATCCCAAATATTAGCTGTAATTTCTGTTGTACATGTACCCACGAGCATAAAATTTGACATGAACAATCAAAAGCCCCAAATTTTTTATGCTCAAAGCATCAACCATATATTTGCACTTTCTCTATCATGCATAGAACATGCCAATTTTGCCAAAATAGAGCAATTTCGGCAAAACCCCTAAATTTTACCAAGTGTTGATGTCCAAAATTGTGTGGAATTCAACCTGCATGTACATAAAATGTCCAAATACTACATAGATTTTGCCCAAACTGCAAAAGCCCCAAATTGCACGGGGTCCAATGTGCATCAATGTCAAGAAATTGGGTAAATTTCAGCCCAATTTGTGCATGTACATAAAAATCCCCAAATGTCGGGGATAAAATGTCACAAATTCGTGTAATTTCTGAGACAAATATCACTATTGCATCTTGCTTGCACCAAATCTGGACAAATCCCCAAATTTTCCAAGTCATGGTGCACTAATTTCAGTGAATTGAAAGCATTTCATTGAAATGTGAAAAACCCCAAAATTCCCGAGCAAATGTGCACCAACTTTCCAAATTTGTGAGTCAAATTGTCCAGTTCTGTGTTAAGATCCTCAAATTCGGGAAAAGGCCCAAATTTTTGGCTCAATTTTGCACAAATCTAAGATCTATGCCTCCAACGCGTGAACTCCAAACAAAAGAAAGGAATTAAAAGAGATTTGGTACAAAATAAGATTTCTGATTTGGGGAAAAAATGACGGGGGACCTGTCAACCTTTGGGTCAAGTTGCGTGATGTGTCAGTTGTGACCCGTTTGCCGCCCATTACACACTGTTTCCTGACCGTCACAAACGATAGTTGCGCTGGCTTGGTCGCACCTACTGGTCTACTGGTCGTCACCAGCAACAATCATCGCCCCACTACTAGCTGTCACCCCACTCACCGGTCGTTTGCTGGTCACCTGACCATTGTCTGCCGACGTGCCCAGTCTTTGGTCCTAGTCATCTGCAGTGTGTTGTATTGGGTCGCATGTAGCGTGTCTTTAGGCCTAGTCGCCTATCATTCGTCAGCTGTTGCAACTGATTGTCAACCGCTACAACTGACTACACCCCGCCTGTTTGCCAAGTCAGAAAATGACCTCATGACTTACTCGCATGTTGATTGTCGACTGTTGCTTGTCAAGTCCACTTGGGACTCCGACAACACCTGAGCTGTCTTTTGCCTGCTCTGATACCAGTTTGTAGTGACGGGTCGAGCACAAAGATTGAGACAGTAGGTGTTCCTTAGTTGCGGAGAGACAAAGAGAGTGAGAGAGGGTAGAGCAGAGAGTGAGCACGTTTGTAGGTACAATGACAAGTGTACCAATTTAGGTTTTTAGATAGATATATATGTGTAAATACAAGTGCTAAGGGTATGTTCACACCCAAGCACATTTAAAGGCATGAGGATTCCCAGTAGATCCAACAAAGGTGGCATTGATGGTTTTGATACATGGTGTTCTTGCCATTCTCTTTGAAAAGAAAAGAAAATTAAAAAAAAACATATATAGGTATCAATCATGGGAGAAAAGGACTTTGGTCCTTGTCATGCCAACCTATTCTTCAAGAAAAGGTGGAAACACCCTTGGGAGTAGGGAAAAAAGAAGAGAAAAAAAAATTATTATGGGAGAAAATGAGCAATTTCCTATCGTAACAGGCCTTGTTCCAAGAAAAGGTGGCAAATACCCTTGGACGAGAAGCTAGATGTGGAAAAGGTGGCAACACCCCATAGTATAGATCAATTGATACTTTAGTCGACCTTCTAAGATGTAGTTCCAAAGTGGCCTCCCTTGGTGCACTATATCTTGCAGCTCCATCAATGGATCTAACTCCTATTACAGATGATATCTCTCACCTGCAATCGAAATTTTCGAGCTGTTGGTTACCTCCCTGGGTATGCCTCTTCATTAACCAATACAAGTGGACATCATCAACTAGACAAAGCCACTCTTCATCGACAATCCTTTGAGTGATGTGAGCTTTCATCCTAACTAGATGGGAATGTGAGTATGGACTGCCCTTTGTATTTATCAAAAGAGTGTGAGATAGAGGGTGGGGTGAGTGACCAGTATTTCTCCTTTAAATTCAATAAAGAGGTGAGATATGTGAATGGAGTGTTGCATGCATGGGCTGGGCCTCTCAATACACAGAGCACGATTTGTTCTTGTGTATGGTATTATAAGACTTCCTAGCCTTTCTTCTTGCACATATGCCGGTAGCATAGGGCGGGATGCACTATTGTACCATCAATTATACACAAGGCATACAACCTTTGCACAAGTCGCAGTGAAGATTATATTAATGGGTATGAGGAACTCGGTTTCCCTCCTATATTCATCAATAGAGCATGAGACAGAGGGGGGATTGAGTGTGATTGATTTTCCCTTCATCAACTTAGAGGTGAGGATTGAGGTACGTTATGACAATTTGCATTAGGTACATTCTCATTTCCCTATCCACACACATGGGATGGGCCTCCACTATCACTACACACATTGCTTTGTTTTTGTGCATGACACGATAAGGCTCCTTGGCTTCCTTCTTGCACCTATGCTAGATGGGTTGGGATGCATTCAAGCACCATCAACAAGTATGCACACTGGCATAATCCTTCTGAACCATCCCTCTTGTTGATTTCTAAATTGGGGGTGCACTATGGGTTTCCATCCTTCTCTTCGAGTGATGTGTGTTTTATGGGCACGCGGCTGGTCTATCATTCCCACACGAGTGACTGCCAAGATTGACTGACGAATATTTTGCCATCAACGACTTAACTGGCTCTTCATCAACCAACTTGTCCAAAGCTTACTATGGCGAGCCTTGGTACCTATTGTGGGTGACTTCGACTCCCCACGCCATGTCAACAATAGTCTACATCAACCAGCTGAATGGGTCAAGTGTTTCTAACCCTACCTCTTTCATTCATTTATGGGTATGTCATGTATTAAGTATGTAGATGTATAGGCTTGGGTTGTTTTCAAGTGTTAGGCCCCTGTTGATTAGTCAACCCGATCTACTCATGTCTTAAGTGTGGGGACATGTCCCTACACGTCTTGGTTGCATACATTTGTGAACATCCTATTAATTGATCCTTACACGATACCTTGTCTTTCTTCTATCCTATTGACATCCCTTCCTCACCCACCCATCCTCTTTTACCCCGTTTTCACGGTTGTCTTTAACCATTTTGGTGGTTTTATTATTTTGATGATCTTCCATGTGAACACATCCTACATTCACCAACATTGCAATCTAATCCTACAACCTTGTTCATCCCTTTAAATTGTTTATTTTTCCTTTTTATGACCCTCAATTTCGAGCAACGGTTCGTGAGCTATTAATTTGTGAAGAATTTTACCCGAATCAGGTGTGTTTCCATGAGAATGCACCTTTCTTGAGCCAAAACTACAACTTGATGTGATGGGCCCGATCTTTTCCTTTTTTGGATTAATTTTCCTTTTTAAACCTATATTTTCAATGCATGGATTGGTAGTTATTTATTTTTGTGTGTTTATGGGTTTATTTTTAAGTGAATTTTCTTCTTTTCTTTCATGTGAACATGCTCTTTCCTCGTCAGAACACCAATATGTTTGGACCACTTAAGATATTCTTTTCCCATGATATCTTTTCTATTTTCTCCCCCTCATTTCCAGTACCCAATTTTTTGTTATTAAATTTTAATTATGTTTTCTTATGCATTTTTGCTCTTTTTTCTATGTGAATACACCTTTCTTGCACTGAAATCACATTCTGACTTGACAACACTGTCACACGCTATTCCTCAAATGTTTTTCCTTTTTGTTGCCCCTTATTCAAAATCATGGATTGTTTGGAATTAAAATTTTTAAAGATTCTTGGGTGTGTTTTTGCCATTTTTTCCATACAAATAGGTTCTATTATCATCGAAATGGCATTCTAACATAGGCCTGTTTGACCTCACTATGACCAATTTTCCTTCTTTTTGCATTTCGTTCTGACTGATGGATTTTGCAAAGTTAATTTTCTTGTGATTTTTAGTAGTCAATTTTTCATCCTTTTCCATGTGAACCCCCCTACTTGCTGACAAACACACTAGGTGCATTGTCCATGCCATTCCTCCCGTTGTCTTGCCTAGTTTCACTTTTTATGACATCTTCATCCGATGCTCGGATCTCTCTGCATTAATTATCTTGTTCAATTTTTGAATTTTTGCACCTTACTTGTTGTGTAAACAGCCGATAGACACATGTTTACGGCGTTCGCTATATTGCATTTAATTATCCAAATTCTCACCTGCCCTCGATCGTTCCTATCAACGTAAATTTTTTAACCCCCGCCCATGTTCATGCGCAGGACGGGGGGGCATGCTTTTATTTTTATTTTTTAAAGTTACACCTATTTAAAAAATTCGCACCCTTCTAACCGTCTTCTCGTCCCTCCCCTCCTCTCTCTCTCTCTCTCTCTCTCTCCCCCCTTGCATGCTCCTCTTGCCATCCCTACCCCTCCCTCCTCTCTCCTTCTTCTCCCCTTTTTCCTCCTCCTCCCTCCTCCTTTCCCCCCTTCCTTCCTCCTCCTTCCTCTTTCCTTCTCCCTCCTCCCTTCTCCTTCCTCCCTCTTCCCTCTTCTCCTCCTCCTCCTCCTTCTTTCCCTCTTCCTCCTCCCCCTCTTCCACCTATTGCGCGCATGCCCCCTACATAGCCACCACCTACCTCTTCTCCACTACCTAGCCCCATGTGGCCACCATCTACCTCTCTCCTACCGCCTGCCCCCTAAGTGCCTACCACCTACCTATCCCATGCCACCTGGCCCCACATGGCTGCCACCTACCTCTCCCCCATTGCTCTGCCCCCTACGTGGCCACGTCCTACCTCCTCATCCGTCCCCTCCACAAATCCTCCTATCCTACACCTCCTCCCTCCTCGCCCACCACACCGCCTATCCACCCTTGCCATCACTAGTTGAGGGCTGAGTCAAGTGGGCCGAATGCGAGGTTGGTCTGAATGGTGGATTCGATCGGTCCAAGTGGGGTTGTGGGCCGAGGGCCGAATATCAAGTTGGTCCGAATGGTTGATTCGGTTGGGCCAAAGGCCAAGTTGTTTGTTTGAATGGGTTTGACCGAGTGGCCGAATACAGGGTGGGCAGAGGGCCGATTCTAGGACTCGGCCCAAAATCACTGTCACTCGGACTAGGTCGAACGTACGTGTTTTTGGCTCGAGAACTTGCACAAAATTCATCATGCCAAAAAATTGAGGCCTTCCCACTGGTTGGGCACCTCCAAATCTTAGCTACACATGTAAGAGAAGGTCTAGGAGTACCTATAGTGGGCAACAAACTCCTCCACGATGAGATTGAAGTAGGTCCACATAACAAAGCTCTCTCTTTCTCTCTAGCTCTTCCTAATCCTTGAAATGCAAAATGAAGTCTCCCTTGCCCCTCACGGCCTCTTATTACCTTGCCCAAGTCTGCATTCACCTTAGCCTTGACCCAAAATTTTATTTTTTGCTCTTCTTTTCCTTCTTTCAGCATGTTATATAGCAACAGAAACCCTACTGTGTGCTCAAACTGTTTGCTCCTATCCTACCTAAATGTAAACAAAAATCATAACGAAAACATCTACACTACTCCAACCTACCTTTCCAAAGCCAAAAAACCAAAAAGTTACTTGTCAAGGAGATTGAATACCTCTTCAAAATCCCTTTCTTCCTACCTATCTAGCTCAAGCACCGGTTTGGAAAAAGCCCTACTTCAATGCTGGATTTGAAGCCGCAAGCACTCACGGATTGAATCCATTGGTCTCGGCAATAGAACCAAAATG
The DNA here is from genome assembly GCF_053477565.2 of Lygodium microphyllum. Classification (NCBI taxonomy): domain Eukaryota; kingdom Viridiplantae; phylum Streptophyta; class Polypodiopsida; order Schizaeales; family Lygodiaceae; genus Lygodium; species Lygodium microphyllum. Next base: position 144,900,951 of record NC_141135.1, on the reverse strand, counting down.
TAGAGGCAAGCACAAGCTCAACTGCCAAGACCCACGGACCTCTTATTGTTCAAGCATTTCAAGTCGAGCACTAATGGCTACCTCTCACATAGCCGACACACTATCCATCTCTCCTAGTTTAGTGAGCTTACCTCCATGCCCGATCGAGTTGCCTCCTCTCCCAAGCACTCCAGTGCCTCCACGATCCAAGTGCAAGCTTCAAGCGAGCTCCATCCTCAAGCTCCATGCTCCACGCTCCATTGCTGCAAGCAAGAGAAGAGAAGAGAATAGAAGAGAAGAAGAGAGGAGAAAATGGAGAGCTTCTCCACCACGGTCCCTCACCCTTACACACTCACTCTCTCACACTCTCATATTCCCTCTCTCAAGCACAAGCTCAAGCAAGCAAGAAAAAGAAGAAGAAGAAGAATAGAGCTAATTTTGGCCACACACAAGAATGAGCTTCTCATTTCATTTTCAACTTTATATACAAAACCCTAAATCCCTTTTGGACAGTCATCCCCTTATCCCCTTTTTTTACATGGCCGGCCATGGCCTAGGCCCCTTTTTCCCATTGTCCTCCTATCTTCCTATCTTCCTTCCTACCGCCGATCTACATTTACATTTTGCACGGCCGACGCTCTTAAAATAAATCATGGTGCGCTATAATGAAGCATTCAACCAGGAAAGAAATCTAACTAAAACTAAAATAGACATGAAATAACAAAAGAACTATTTCACCAAGACATCTTGCCATGTATTAATGATTAGAGTTCCAAAAATACATGACAGCCATGGCTGATGCTTCATCTAGCAAGAAGGAAGCTAACATCAAGAAAGTGAACATTAAAATTTAGCGAATGAGCTAAAAGATGTCTTCTCTTAGCCTCTTGCCTTCTTTATCCTAACTCCTCCTCTCCAAAGTTAAGGGTCATTTATATAGGCAAGGGCTGAATTTACAAGGGCTGGAAATTACAAGGTATGGAATTAGCATGATTCCAAAGTACAAAAATATCAAGGTATTTTCTTTCATGACAAACCATCCCGTCCTAAAATGGTTTTGTCCTCGAAACCAAGGATAAATGGACCAAATCCAAGCCAAGGAGGATAGTAATCATGTCAATGTAGCTCCGATATATGATAAGAAAGAACTTTCCATATAAGAGAGATCTTTATGTATACCAAACTATGAGTAAACTAGCGATGTTGTCCAAACAAGGCTGATTTACAAAAACTGTCATAACTTTTGATAGAGTGGTCCAAATGAACATATGAAATATAGAAATGAAGTATACAATCCTTAGTATCACTCATAACTAATTTTTGATAAAGTCAAGACAGTTTTATTGCCAACGGTAATATCTCACAGCAAGCTGTCCCTGCACATTCTATCATGTATCATCTTACAATAACCAAGGAAAATCATTCACATAAGTGGATGGTTGCTGAGAAGATTCCTCTATAGGTAAGCTCTTCCACTTAATAAGGTACTCAGTAAGAGTACGATTTTTGAGCACTTTTTCTCTCTTTCCAATAATACTTTCAGGTTCATATATGACAAGTCCTGCTTCATCCATTGTTGGCAACTCTTCCAATATCAGGTCCAATATACTTCTTAAGCTGTGAAACATGAAATACATCATGTATTCTAGTGGAAGAAGGTAGTTGAAGCTTATAAGCAAGCTCTCAAACTTTGTCCACTACCAAATATGGTCCATAAAATTTGCGAACAAGCTTATTGTTCCCACCCTTCAATGAAGCATAGTGTGTCTTGGGCACTTTAAGAAACACCCAATCTCCAACTTTGAAGTCCAAATGTTTTCTCTTCTCATTGGCATAGGCTTTCATTACTTCTTGTGCTTTCCTTATGCTGTCCTGGCATTGTCTCATGAGCGTCTCCATCCTTTCCAACTCTTCCTTTGCTTGGGGATTGATATCTTCATGAAACAAAACTGATAGGATTTGGACTTTGTACCCATAAAGTGCTTCAAATGGGGACATACCATGCTCATGTGATACGTGTTGATATAGCAAAATTCAACAAGGTGGATTTAGCGATCCCATAAAGCCTGTATGTCATGACAAGAATGCCTAAGGTACACTTCCACCCAATGATTGACCTTCTCCATTTGCCCATCGGTTTTGGGGTGATAGGCTGTACTAGGAGTGAGAAAAGTACATATAGAAGAGAATGGACTTCTCCAAAAGTTGCCCATGAATTTTGTATCTCTATCCAATACTATTCTCATTGGCATACCATGCATCCTTCCATAAATTGCTCAGCCACTTGCCTTGCTGAATATTGTATTTTGGTTGGAATAAAGTGGGCTGATTTAGTCAATCTATCAACAACCACATAGATACTATTCCATCCATGACCAGTAGTAGGTAATCCCATTATAAAGTCCATGGAAATGTCGGTCCATTTGCCTGTAGGAATAGGTAAAGGTTGAAGGAGTCCGGCTGGTAATAAAGTGGAGTCCTTATTTTGTTGGCACTCTAAACACTTGGATACATGTTCCTTGACGTCCTTCCATAAATCCTTCCAATAAAAACTTTTATGGACCTTGTCAAAGGTCAGGAAAAGACCCAAACGACCAACCATTGGTAATGAGTGCATCTCATGGAGCACTTTCAGCTTGAATTTACTGTTAGGAACCAAGTACACTTTACCCTTAAACCATAAGAGTCCATTATGCACTTTGAAATTTGGAAATTCTTCATCATGTTCTTACTGTAATTTCTGTAAAATCTGGACAGCATGCTCATCCAACACATATTCTTCTTGGATATTGTTTATCCAATCCTTATAAATTGTAGACACTATAGATAAACTGCATGCCCACATTCTAGATAACGCATCAGCCACAATGTTATCCTTTCTAGCCATGTATGCTATTTCAAAATCATATGACTGCAAGGTAGCTAGCCATCTCTTTTTCTTGGGAGAAAGGTTGGGCTGTGGGAGAAAATACCTCAACACCCTATGATCGCTTTTGACTTTAAAATGTGTTCCATAGAGATAATGATGCCATTTCTTGATTGCATGTAGAATAGCAAGCATCTCTTGCTCATAGACATGCATCTCCCTCTCTTTATCATCGAATTTTCTGCTCTCAAATTCAATGACACCATGCTCTTGAACCAAAACAACCCCTAAACCTCTACCACTAGCATCCGCGTAGATGGTAAAAAGTCTTGGAAAAATCAGGGCAAACTAGTATTGGTGCTGAAACAAGAAATTGCTTCAGCTCATTAAAGCTATTGTCGGTGATTTCACCCCAAAAGAAGGCCTCTTTTTTCAGCCAATCAGTAAGAAGAGCTGCAACATGAGCACAATTCTTCATAAATCTACGATAAAAAGATGATAACCCAAGAAAACCTCTTAAAGAAGTAGCATTAGTTGGGGTAGGCCATTCTTTGACGCATTGCACCTTCTTAGGATCCACTTTGATTCCATCTTCTCCCACTATATGACCCAAGTATTCAAATTTCTTTGTCATGAATGAACACTTAGTTGCCTTAGCAAATAGTTTGTGCTTTCTCAATATATCAAAGACTTCTTTTACATGCTATAAATGGTCCTCTTTGCTCTTGCTATAGATCAAAATGTCATCAAAGAATACCAAAACTGTCCGAAATAGCAAGGGCTAAAGTATCTTATTCATAAGAGATCGGAATGTGGCTGGAGTATTGGATAAACCAAAAGGCATAGCCATGAATTGATAGAGGCCTCTTTTCATCCTAAAGGCTGTTTTAAACTCATCCCCTTTCTTCATGCGTATTTGATGATACCCTGATCTGATGTCAATCTTGGAGAACACCTTAGCATCCTTCAATTCATCTAGGTGGTCATCTATTCTAGGTATTGGATACATATTCTTGATAGTGACCTTGTTAAGATCGCGGTAGTCGATACACATGAGAAGAGAGCAATCTTTCTTCTTTACAAGAAGTACTGGAGAGGCAAAAGGCGATTGGCTTGCCTTGATGAGACCCATTTCTAAAAGTTCTTTCACTTGGCGTTGTACCTCTTTCCTTTCCACTTTGGAGAGGTGATATGGTGGTTTGTTAATAGGCTTGGTGTTGGGCAGCAAGTCTATAGGATGATCCACTTCTCTTTTGGGAGGAAGAGAAGTAGGTGGCTGAAAAATATCATCATAATCCTTAAGCAACTTGCAAAGACATGGGTCTATGTCATTGGTAGGAGGAGAGGGCTGATCCTCATCAATCTTCAAAAGAAGAATAATGAACATGCATACCTTTGCATTTATCTCTTTTTTTATCTTCTTGAGGCTGATCACCTCCATTTTCTTCTTCTCAACACCATGTAGAATTACTTGTTATCCACACCATTGAAATTCCATTTCCAGCTTGTTAAGATCCATAGTAAATGTGCCCAAAGATTTCAGTCAATTGCAGCCAAGTATAATGTCAATGGGACCCATTTCTAATGTGATCAAACTCACTAATGTAGTGCACAATGGAGATAGAGTAATAGGAACATTTGGGTAGCATTGATTACTATTTTCAAAGTCTCCATTTTCCACTTGGATTTTTAGGGAAGAATGCATATCCTGTGTACTCAATTTCAACCCATTGAGTGATTTGGAATTAATAAAGCTATGTGTGCTGCCCGTATCAATGAGTATGTGAGCGGTCCTTCCATTGATTTGGCCTTTGAGGCGTAGGGTATTGTCCCCTCTTGAACCACTCCATGCATCATTTGATATGGAACATAGTGAGGGATGTAAATCAGTCCAAGAATCATCCATGTAATGACCGCTCGGATCAAAAGGAAAGCCATCCATCGGGTCATAAAACTCGTCATGAATACTTTCTTCATTTTCATGCATCTCTTCTTGAGAAGTAGAGCTTTCAAGCTGTGCTAGACTTCCCTCAATACGTTCATCATCAAAATCATCTTCAAAAATCATACTAACCTTCAAATTCTTTTCCTTACACTTGGACTTATGCTCGAGTGACCATTTCTCCTCACACTTGAAGCATAGTCCTTTGGCATACATTTCTTTGAGCTTGTCATTAGACATATGCTTGCCTTGGATAGGGGCTAAAATTTTGGCACTAATATCAGTCCTTTTTCCATCAAACTTATTTTCAACATTAGATCTAAAATTACTGCCCTGCTTTGGTCCATAAACAGTGGGGAAAGTTGGTATCTTACTGTAGGTATTATTGTGAGCATTTATTGGCTTCCCACCATGCTGGAAATCAGTCCTTACATGCCCATAATGGCCTGATGTCTTTGGGAACTGTGTAGGCTGAAATAAATGTCATGTTTTTGGCTGAAAACTCTTGTATTTCTGTCCATAATGCTCAGCCAATTGAATGGAAACTTGCAAAGATGTAGGATTCATGGCTCCAACTTTGAATGATAAGGTAAACTCCAAACCAAATATATACTTGTTCAATTTGGCACTATCGGAGACTTCATGAACATACATTGAGAGGTTTAAAAACTGATTTGAATACTCTCTAACCAAGAGACCACGTTGCTCAAGGGCGTACCATTTCTTTTCCAAGTGCTCTTTTTCAATGGGAGAGACAAAGTCTTCAATCATAGCATTCTTTAGTGCTTCCCAAGATAAGAAGTCATGCCCAATTATTGTCATATATGTCCACCAAGTATGTGCATAGCCTTCTAAATGAAGGGCTACAAACTACACTTTGGCATTTTCAGGCCTTTGATAAAGGGAAAAGTACATCTCCAATTTGTCAAACCACTCCTCCAACTCTGTGGGTGAAGGATTCTCTCCTTTGAAATTTGAGATGACAATTTATCTTTATACTCTCTCTCATATTGAGTTGGCTGCCCATTATGGTGCTGCTATCCATTATGGTGTTGCTGTCCAAAAGAGCTACCAAATGAGCCTTGCCTAGGGAATTTATTATTCCAAGTTCCTTGTGCATATGGGGTTTACTGTCCATATTGCATACCATAACCTTGTGGCTGGAAATAATGTCCTTGAGGCTGAAAATGAGTATTGCCCATATTGGAAGGTTGTCCATGGTACCCTTGATGTTTTCCATGCATAGGAATATTAAATGGTGGTTGCTTCCCACTGTTCCATTGAGGCTAACCATGATTGGATAAAGGGCTTGGCCTATTAGGCTAAACTTGAGTATGAAGATTGTGTTGTTGCTATCCGTAGGAGTTTGGGGCTGAATTCACATGCCCTTGTTCATGCCCACCAATATTTAGATGAGGATAAAATTGTTTATAAAATGGATTGCAATCGTGGATGTCCTCTTCATGCCTAGAGATTGCTTGAGCCCTATCATGTGGATCTTGCCCATGTGGCTGAGAATAGGCCTTTGATTGATGGGACTGAGGCTAAAATGAAGTGGGCTGAATAAAATCTTTAGCCTCTTGCCCATATGGCTGAGAATAGGCCTTTGATTGATGGGCATGAGGCTGAAATGAAGTGGACTGAATAAAATCTTTAGCCTCTTGCCCATATGGCTGAGAATAGGCCTTTGATTGATGGGCCTGAGGCTGAAATGAAGTGGGCTAAATAAAATCTTTAGCCTTTGACAATTCCCCAATCTCAAATTGTCCTACCACCTTTGGAGTAGAGGGTTTGGGTTGCTCTTCAGCCAAAGGAGGGTTTGGAACATTGGGACCAGCTGTAGACAACATCTTTTCACTAAAGATAGCCACTAACTTGTTAATACCCATCCTCATACCATCAAAGCTTGATTTCATCTCTTTAATATCATTTGAGATTTGTTGTAGGCTATTAGAGTTCATGGAAGCATGGGACATCTCAACTCCATTCATTGGTTGATTGATAGGAGAATGAGTGGAGCTTACATTAACCTCTTCATTCTCTTAATGCCTATGGCATATAGCTTCTTGAGGGGTTTCATGTTCATGCTCATGTTGGTATTCTTTCAGCTCTTCATTAATGGTCTTCAAAATAGGATCCTTTTTCTTATTCCTTGCCATGAGTAACTTCATGTCCTATATATAGAGCAGAATAAAAACTCAAATATCTTGAGTTCTAGTGCTCCAAATAACAAACTCTTTGGCTTTACTTGAAGCTTGAGAAGTCCCCTTTCTAATGAACTATCAAGTGTTGAAAGTAGTTGAGTATAGAAAATTTTGTAAATAGTTTACTGTAGCTATTTGGAAATTCTTGCAACCTGTGAATGCTCTGTTTTGATCATTTAATGACTTGTACCTTCAATTTTCATGCATGTACCAATCGGCCTGTAAGGGAACTCCATACATTTGCCAAAGCTGAAAATACCCTCTACAATAACCAAAATGGTTGAATAATCCACTGCAGACTGCGAGATTAATGGGACCCTGCTTGTATACCCTGTCCCAAAATGTTAATGCTTATCCAATGTCAAAAATACCATGCTGAAAACTGAATTCTTGTTCCCTTGAGTGGTACCTGCACCTGAACTTTAAATGCATGGGATCTGAGACTTAAGGGGTGTGCAAATTTCCCTCTCAAGCCAATTTGTGCTCCCCTTTAGGGTCCTTGTCAGTAGGGGAGGGTTACCTCTCTTTTGTCCTACCAACTCACCTAGCATCCACTTTTCCTCGTGGGTATATACATGGCACTTCAATGCTAGGCTCTAAAAATCAGCATGAAATGCATGGAATAAAAATAATTTGATTGCCCCTTTTATGACATGCAAGAACTTGAATGGGATAGGTTGAAATTGAAATGGGGATAGGTAAGGGATAACCTCAACAGTGACTCACTGCTTAACAATTCTTATTCCACTTACCATTCGGTAAAATTTTACTCATGTCAATGAAACAAAAAGAGCAAACAATTTAATATCAGGATTAGTAAATGAAATGAGAATTTGAGGCACTTGGAAGTCATTATTTCAATGAATGAGAGTGATTATGCAATGATCAATCACTAAAGTAGCTCTATGGATTTCCCATGAAATGCACAAGAGGATTTAAAGAGAGACTAAAAATGATTAGAGTACCTCTTAAGCTTGTAGGAGAAGAGTGTTGTTATTGATGAAGGAATCTCCCACAAATAGAAATTGGCTTTAGCAAATAGAGCTTGACTTCAACTTCTATTAATCCAGGGAATCCCCATTTTAGCTTTCCGATGCTAATATCCAACTTCTTGATCAAGAATCTTCATGAAGAGTGCTCCCATGAACCATTGGACCCAAAATTTGATGAAGAAGGCTTCAATAGAGATGCCACTTGAGTTGAAGATGTTGATTACTCTTCATTGCATGAAGTAGGCTTCAAAGAAACTTCAAAATTTGAAAGAGAGTACAATAATTCCCTTCCTTCAAATGACATTGGTTGCCCCTTCCATGAATCCTTCAAGAATCCACTCCATTCTTCCACAATGGTGGAAAATCCATGCAATGTTAGTACTATCCTTTGCGCAGAGGCTTCAAGAAGTGAAATTGACCAAAAGCCCCATGATCTTGAAAGAAATTTGTGAAAATAAGCTTGCTATCCAAAACTGTCAATAATAGGGTTCCATGGGAGAGAGAAGAGTCCACAATAGAGAGAAATATTGCCAAAGCTTAAAGGACATCACTTGTCAAGTGCTACAGAGCATGAATCATAAGCAACTTGAGCTCCATAGCTCATCTTTAGCAAGAAATATGCAAGAATATGTAGCAGGCACAATTCACGCTACTGCCTACTGCTGTGTTCCTAGACAGAAATGAAGCATATGGTACCATTCTAGTGAAAGCTTGAGGGATGGAGGACAAGGCTATGAAGTCCTTTTGCATGATAGAAGTCACGGGCAAGAGATCTTGCTCAGACTTTGGCCATGGATTCTTGAGAGAAGCCCAATTTTTGGTCCAAAACTTGGTCACGAGTTGCCAAATTCGTTGGAGCCTGCCATTGTCCACTGGTTCATGCCACGAACCTCCATCTTAGTCATGGTTTGTAAGAGCTCTCCATGTCATGCCGCAGTTATGGAAGAAATAACTATTGTGACTGAATTTAACTGCGGTTTTCACTCCCTAGTCACTGCAACTAAATCTATTGCATGAAAATGACTTCTGACAGGATCTAAACTAATGCTCTGATACCCATGTAATGAAGCATTCAACCAGGAAAAGAAATCTAACTAAAAATTGAAATAGACATGAAATAACAAAATAACTATTGCACCAAGACATCTTGCCATGTATTAATGATTAGAGTTCCAAAAATACATGACAGCCATGGCTAATCCTTCATCTAACAAGAAGGAAGCTAACATCAAGAAAGTGAACAGTTAAATTTAGTGAATGAGCCAAAAGATGTCTTCTCTTAGCCTCTTACCTTCTTTATCCTAACTCCTCCTCTCCAAAGTTAAGGGTACATTTACATAAGCAAGGGCTGAATTTACAAGGGCTGGAAATTACAAGGTATAGAATTAGCATGATTCCAAAGTAAAAAAATATCAATGTATTTTCTTTCATGACATGCACCTTGCACTCTTTTACAAGAGTATTGACTTGCGCTTTTTCTTGTGCGTCTTTCTCCTTGATTTAGGACTTTTTTGCACTTCTTGTGTTTCCATATTTTTCTTGGCGTGCCTTCATCTTCCATTTCACTTTTGCCTTGGCCTTTTCTTTTGCTTTAGATTTTCCAAATTTTCCACCTTGTTCATTTGAGAGTTAACACCTACTATGCTTTCTCTTATAACAAGGTCCATAGAGGATTGAGGGGCAATGGAGTGCTCACTTGGACCGTGAACCTAGAGTTTGTGACCTTCTTAGTAGGTTCTTAGTAGGAGGCACGTGACTCGATGCTTGATAAAACAATTTGTTCTCAAGCCATGTGCAAGTGACTAGTGAGAGCTAGTCTACGATATGCCAATTCAATATCTTAAAGGAATAAGAGTGTGCCCAATGGTCCCAACATGTTGACCATGTAGCACAACATTTTGGTTCCATTTCTAGGACTAAGGGCACATGGACTGTGGATTTCTCATTGTAATCGATGTCCAAGCACTACTACCAGAGGACAAATGATGGGCATACTCAAAACCAACACAAGCAGATACTAACATCACTTTTGATCATCGACATTTAGGTTGCAGAGTGAGGCATAATCATAGCAAATAGATCAAACACCAAATGTACTCAAAGATCAGTCCAAAATATATTGACGAAATAAGTACAATGTAACTATTAGAGACTGATATAGTCATAACACATGACTTTGGGAACATGTAGTGTAGGACCATAAGTACAAAACAACTGAAAGATACAAGACCAAGGCAATACTACTACTAAATATAGTGACTGTAGACAATATAATGTAAGATTTTCTAATAGAGAGCACTCAAGATGCCAATCAAGAGAGACTAATAGAAGGGACTCAGGAAGGACATAGCAGTGAAGCAATAGAACCATTTGATACTTGACCTCTAAGGCTATGGACATGCTCAAATAGCAACAACAATGATTCACTCCCTTTCTTTATATTAGCTACTATACCTACATTGATATTCTCTCTACCCATGTGCCATGCTAGATAGTTTTTACTACTTCTACACATGCCAACTCCTTAATAGCTACTAGAGACTCCTAGTTTTAAAAGCTACTAACTACCATTGCCTTTAACAATGGCATGTGTGGTGGAATTGGACCCATGAAGTTAGTCACTGATGTTGCCATCATCCTTTGTATTAAGCACATTGTTAGGAACTAGACTGGTGGCAAAGCTGGGGTGAGAAGGACTAGAGGTGGAAGGGGAGCTAGTAGAGGGTGAGGTGGATTGGGATTGGTAGGGACCAAAGTCAAGAGGCCACTCGACTAGGAGGTGGGTAGCGGAGTGGTGGGAGGGGGTTGTATTAGAGGTGGTGCTATTGTTGCCACATATCCATGTGAGTTGAGAGGGGGGTTGCTGAATGTTGTGGTTGATGAGCTCGCCACTAGCTTCTCCAAGTAGATGACACCAAGCCAAATCTATTGTTGCAGTTGGTCCAGTTTGAAGATGATTCAAACGACGAGGCTAGCTTGGACTCCTTCTAGTTTAAGTCTATGTTGGGACTCGGCACTTAGGGGGACATGGATCGAAGTCCTACTCATCTAGTTTGTCAAGTAGAGGTGGGAGCTTGGAGTAGGATTCACTTATGGTGGCCTAGAGTTCTTGGTGGAGCTTCTCCCATCTATCCAACCACTTGGGCACCAAGTCAGGACACCTAAGGCCGATGCCTTGTTCTCCTTGGGTCACTCTATGCTCAGCTCCCTCCTTTTTACACACCCAAGTATGGAAATCTTGAACGAAAAATATATTATAAGAAGCATACGATGACCAGGCTATAGGTGTCCTCACCTAGTAGGAGGTCCTAGTCCAGTTTTCCTAAGTTAGGTAGGTAGCTCAGACCACCACTAAGATTACCTCTTTCATAGACTTGTTAACCAATCCGAGCAGTTGGTTAGAGACTCGCTCTGGATTTCTGTCAAATTATGCTAGGCCTATCCCTTGTGAATTTCATGCCTTGATTTTGTCAAGGGATAGGGTGAGAGCTATGTTGTGTGTTGTTGTGGTTTTTGTATCTGCTTTATGCTCTTTGTGGTTATGCATGTGCAGATCTGTTTGTGGGATTTGACGGACTGAGTCGCCCTATCTTGTGGTCGCCAACAACTAGATTTTAGAGGCCGATTTTGAGCAGTGCTTGAAGCATTTGAGGCCGTTTTGAAGTAAGAAGTTTCCAAGAAGTGCCAAAGACCAAATTTTCATGAAAAATAAAATGGTGGTGGATGGCCGACGAGCTGGAGTTTTCCTAGATGAATTTTCTCAAGCATCCTGAAGGGAGAAGCTACAAAATGGTACTGGATCCTCCCAAGAGGGTCGATTAAATCCTTCGATGAGCTATGTGATAAGTTTTTAGATGAATACGAATAGAAAGTGCCCATGATCAAGGTTTTAGGGTAGCTTCTAAAGATTAGATAGGATTCTTGCCCTTCTGTTAAAGAATACACTAGAGCCTTTAATGATATTCTCAGGCTTTGGCCAAGAAGGGCCACTATGTTGCCAGAGGATGTGCTATGTAATCTCTTTATGAGTGGTCTAGTTCTTGATATGCAAATCCAAGTGAGAATGTGAGATCCTAAGTCATTAAATGAGGCCAAGATGCATGCAATTGACTATGGGCAGTATATTCAAGATGTTGGGAAAATTTTTGGAGTTTTCCCCACTCATTGCAAGTGCATCCTAGTATCCATTCCTACAAGGAGATAATTTATTTGTTGATACCTAGGAAACCTCTATGGGGGTTCTTGGTAGCCAAAACCTCCAAGAAAGAAATGGGAGTCCTATGAGCAATGATAGTGTGCATCTTGGTAAAAAGACTTTAAGCCAAGCAAGTCCCATTAGGGTTGGCAACAGTTCCATGAGAGGTAGTTGTGGAAGCATTAGTGATAGAACCATTGGGCCTAGAAGTGTGGATAAGCATTCTATAAGTGGTTCTAGTTGTGCTCCTATAGTAAGGCTTTTGAAAGACATTTCCAATTTATGGATGAATCATGCTTTCGAGTAGATGCTATTCCTTTTAGTAAGAGCATGGTTTCTATAAATAATCAGTTGCCACATAGTGGAAAAAGGCAAGTAAAGACATCTCATATGAAGAAGATGCAGAATACTGAAGGTCTACTTGTGCTCGTGAGACAGAAGTCATAAGGATGTGAGGCTAGCTTGCCATAGCAACAGGTCCGCATTGAGTCCATTAGATCAATGTGGCAAATTGAGGCAATATAAGAATATAAAAAATAACATAAGATGGGTTTAGAGACCCAAATTTTCTAAATATGTGGTTGGTGTGCCAGATGAAAGGCTAATCATTCCATGTGGTTGTGCTTTGATGAATTTGGAGGAAGAGACCAAATGTCATATTGATTCATCTGACAATATGCATCACCCTTAGATGCATCTAAGTGATGGGCCTAGGCTTGAAACTCCACCTAGTTTGGGTCATATAATTGAAATAGGTAATGATCCAATTAGGGAAGGGTTGAATGATCATAAATCTATGATTCTCCCTATAGGGGAAGTTTTTTGAAAGTTGGGATGACCGGTTGGTTTGAATAATAACCAAAGAGATGAGATATATAAGCCCAAGAGGGTCGCTCATTCAGCTCATAGTACCCAAGAAGGGATGGGCCTTATTGCTAAGATATCAGTAGAAAGGCTTGGGCTAGTAGATCTACAAAAGGCCAAGATCAAGTCTTGAGTTGTGTGGTATAAGAGATGGGGCTAGCCCTTACATCTCATGACATCTTTGGTTCATCTCAGCTAGCTAGATAAGATGTAATGTATACACCAAGAAGACCATGTATTGGATGGAGCCAAAAGAGCTATATTTTTAAAGGCTGAGAGGGTTATTTTGGTTGTCATAAAGTATTATATTTCTTTAGCTAAGAGGCTACTTTCATTGGTTTTAGTGTTTGATTACGTGAGGCCTAGAGGACCAGTTTTGTTAGGTGTGAACTGTGATATTTCTTTAAGCCAAGAGGGCCATATGTCTGTTTGGTGCATGTATATCTAATGATTTTCTCTTTTAGTGATTGCATTACATAGGTTGATGAAGTCATTGGAGGGAGCCTTTACTGCGTAGAAGCTTCTTGTGGGGCCATTCCAGGTGGTATCGTCCCCTTTTTGAGTTTTTTCCTTAAGCAGATAATGTTATATGTGTATGTAGGGGTAAATTTCTTTTCGTTTGTTGGGGACCAAAAATCAAGGCATGAAATCCCAAGTTTAGGTTAGGTATATCTAGGGGAGATTTGAGTAGTTGTCTACCTCATGTTAGGACATTGTCAAGTTATAAATGTCAAGATTGTGGGAGGGAAGGAGTCTCACTTGTAGCTTTCTCACTTACACAATGGGGGAATACACACAAAGGTGGAGGTTGAAAACAAATTTTCTCTTCTTAGTTGTGTAAGTCAAAAGAACTCTAGTACAGAGAAATAGAAGAACCCTACATATGGGTCTCAAACCAAACTCAACTAACTAAGGTGGCATACTAATTGAGCCATGAACTAGAGTAGATAAGGATAGCTGTCATCTAGCTATTATTCATGGGTAGTGTACCAACCGCATCTGCAGCTAACAAGTCAGTGACATAAATGCACAACGGTCACCCTAGCATATCACGAGTGGAGCTCGATATCTCAACACTCCCCCTCGAGCTCAATCCCAATTCCTGCACACCAAGCAGGTCTCTGAACTTGCGCAGCTTCTTTGCGCCCAATGCCTTCGTAAATATGTCAGGTACTAATCCTCTGTGCTGACATAAACTAGATCAATAAGACCTAGTAAAACCCTCTCCCGCACATAGTGATAATGCACCTCAATGTGCTTTGTTCTAGCATGATAGACTGGGTTATTTGCCAAGTGTATACTACTCATGTTGTCACAATAAATGACAACTAGCCCATCTGTAGGCTGATGCATATCATAAAGTAGCTTATGCAACCAAGCTACCTCACATGCAGCCATTGCTGTACCCCTGTACTCAGCCTCTATGCTCGACAAGGCAACTGTAGGTTGTTTCTTGCTACTCCAGGTGACTGCATCACTGCCAAAAGAGAACACATATCCACTGGTAGATTGTCTATCAGAAATACTACCAGCCCAATCAACATCAGTATATCCATGCAACTGTATCTGAACCCCAGTCTCATAAAATAGTCCATACTGTAATGTGGACTTCACATACCTGAGTATGTGTCTAGCCTCATCCAAATGCGGTTTCCTTGGAGCCTGCATAAACTGACTTATCAATCTAACAGCATAGCTCAAATCTGGCCTGGTAATAGTCATATAAATCAAACTTCCTACTATGCGTCTGTACATAGTAGAGTCTTCCAAAAGCTCACATGCATCTGCGCTCAGCTTCACATTCTGCTCCAAAGGAACTAAAATAGGCTTACAACTTGTCATCCCATATTTGGATAGCATGTCCAATCCATACTGCCTCTGCAAGAGCCATATCCCACTTGGTGATCTAATCACCTCAATGCCCAAGAAATAATGCAGCTCTCCCAAATCCTTCATGTCAAACTTCTGCTTCAATCGCATTTTCACATGAAGGATATCTTCATCACTATCACCTGTCATAATCAAATCATCAACATAAATGACAAGTAGCATAATACCTTTCTCTGTTTTTCTCACATAAAGTGAGAAAATTGCCTTGGAAATCTGAAAGCCAATAGTGACAAGATACTGTCCTATCTTGTCAGACCATGCTCTAGGTGCTTGCTGCACGCCATTCAAGGCTTTCTTCAACTTGCAAACAAACTCTGGATGAATAGCATGCACATAACCTGGTGGTTGCTCCATATAGACCTCTTCTTGCAAATCACCATGCAAGAAGACATTCTTTACATCCATTTAATGTAAAGACCATCCCTTTGATGTAGCCATAGCAATGACTGCTCTCACGGTTGCCATCCTTGCAACCGGACTGAATGTTTCTTATAATCAATGCCATATGTTTGTGCATACCCCTTGACTACTAATCTTGCCTTGTACATGTTCACAGAACCATTTGCATTGTGCTTCACCTTATAAACCCACTTACAACCAATTGCATTCTTATCTTTAGGCAAAGGTACCAATTCACATGTAGCATTTGCTTCCAAGGCATCCATTTCTTCATCCATGGCTTTCTCTCATTTTTCTTTTCCCATGGCTTACTCAAAAGAAGTGGGTTCTGGTTCCTGTATCACTTTGACCATATAGGCATAGTGAATGGCTATAAATCCATCATATTTCAACCTATCCATAGGATACCTAGCTCTAGTAGACCTGCGCAAAGTAGGTTCACTCCCAGGTGGTCTCAAAACATCCCTAGTCTTCCTTACTACAGGCGTAACAATAGAGGGAATACCCAACTCATCATCAATGCTCTGTTCTAAGCCACTGGATTCACCATCCACATAAGAGTGACCTGCATTCACATCAAACATGGGCTGATCTACCTTCTCTTTTCCTTTTCGTGAAACCTGCATACCACTATCTGCATTGTTTTGAGGAGATTCTCCTGATCTCAATCTGCCTGTCCATGGCAAAGAATGTGAACCACTGCTAGAGGACACTCTAGGTCTACTAATATTTTGTGATTGCTGCTGTGAATTCTATGCAGCATTACCATTTTGTGCATCTACATCATCAATCACATTTACTGGTTTATACTAGCTACTCATCTCATAAAAAACAACATCTCTGCTCATTGTAAACTTACGAGTAGAAGGGTTATAGCATCTATACCCTTTCTGCTATGCAGAGAGTAACCAATAAGGATGCACTTCTCAGCTTTTGGATCCAACTTGGATCTCAACTCATCTGGCATATGAACATAGGCAATGCAACCAAAAATTTTCAAATGAGAAATATCTAGTTTCCTACCAGTATACCTCTCCTCTAGAGTCATCCCATGTATTGCTGCAGTGGGAGTCCTATTCATTATGTAGACTGCTGTAGCAACTGCTTCAGCCCAGTAAAAATCTGGCAAGTCTTTTTCGTTGAGCATGGCATGAGATACCTCTCCAATATGCATGTTTTTCCTTTCTGCAATTCCATTTTATTGTGGGGTAGGATTGCATGAATATTGCTGCTTTATGCCATGCTCCTGTAGGAACCTTGCAAACTCATTTGAGAGGTACTTTCCCCCTCCATTTGACCTTAGGCATTTTATTTGCATGCATGTTTCTTTTTCAACCATAGCTTTAAGAGTTTTGAAATGCCCAAACACTTCACTTTTCTTTTTCATAAAATACACCCAAACTTTTTTGCTATAGTCATCAATAAAAGTGATAAAATAATGATAGCCTCCAATAGATGCAGCTTTAGTAGTCCACACATCAGAGTGGATTAATTCCAATGGCTTCTTACTCTCTTGAACATGTCTAGAAAGTGGTTTCCTTGCCCGTTTTCCAAATTGACAGGCTTCACATACCTTATGCATTTCTGTAACCTTGAATTTAGGCAATCATGCAACAATATTTTGAGCTTGCATTGATTTAGGTCGCTGTACATTAACATGACCAATGCATTTATACCGTATATCAATATCTGCAACTACATCAGTCCCATATACAAACATTGCTGCACTCAATTCAGGCATGTCTGCATCCAACATAAATATTCTGCCCTTCTTCTTTTCTTTTCCTATCAAGCAACCTTTATTTTTCATATCCTCAACAAAGCATCCATGAGGATTAAATCTGACCTGCAAGCCCTGCTCAACCATTTGACCAACAGAAACCAAGTTCTTGGTGATATTCGGGACATGAAATACATCCGATAGGTATTTCTTTTTCCCATCCTGCATAGACAAAGAAAATTTTCCAATCTGCACAATAGGATGTGCAGTATCATCATCAGTCTCCACAAATCCTGGTTTTTTCATTTTCCTTGCATTCTGCATCCATTCTGTATGACCTGTCATGTGGTTTGATGCACCTGAGTCAACATACCACACATTGTTGCTTTCTTCTGCACTTGTCACAAAATTGGTCATGTGCTATACCATAAACAAATGCTCATTTTTGTCATCACCCTGTCTACTAGAAGATGCATAATTCCCTTGTTGCAAATTTCCATTCATGATGTCATTCTACTTTTTATAACAGTCTTTAGCCATATGACCCATTTTACCACAATAGTAACATTCAACATTGCAGTTTGCATTTTGGTCTCTTTGCCATCCACCACGTCCTCTTTGGCTCCCCCTGCCTCTAGAGTTACCAAGTCCTCCTCCATAGGACTGGTTTTCTTGAGTTTGCTCCAAATTCTAATTTCTAACACGGCCTCCCGATCGGCCTCCTCTACCTCTGCCTCTACCTCTTCCAACGTTTGAGTAGAAGACAACTTCTTTTGAAGTTCCTCCTGAAGAAGATGCACCACCATTTCTCTGCTCCTCAAAAATTAGAAGAGCAATCAACTCTTTAAAATCAAGATATCTTTCACGGACGGAAATGGATGTTTGGAATTGTGCATAATCATTTCCTAGACCATTCAAGGTCACAGAAACTAAATAATCATCTTCCACTAGCGACCCAATGGAAGCAAGTGCATCTGCAATCTTCTTCACCTTCATGTGGTAGTCATTGATGCTCATACTTTCTCTTTTTGCACATTGTGCAACTCTTGCTTGAGCTACATTTTCTTGGCTTGCGTATTTGTGCTATACATTTTTGACAAAGTATTACATGCCTCCTTTGGCATACTTGCATCCTGAATATGCACAATCATAGAGTCTGAAATACTGATAGACAGCCAGTATATAACTTTTCTGGCTCTCTCATGCCATCCTTTAAATGCCTACATTTGTTGTTAATTGGAAACATCAGGAAGAACTGGTTTTTCTTCATTTCCTGCAACGAATTCTCAATATCCTTTTCCCATAAGGAAATTCGTCATTCTAAACTTCCATGCTTAGAAGTTGTTCTTCTCAAGCTTTTCAGTGACAATCTGTGAAAGAGAATCAGACTCCATTACAGAACACTGCAAAAAAAATCTGTCGCTGCAAAAAACACAGCTTCAGCCTCACAAGGGCAAATCTGCAAAACTGACGAAAGTGGTATTTGACCACACAGTCACTTCCTAGTGACGATTTTGCATCAACAAGCAACAAGGATGATTCTGTAACTCCCAATGTTTCTGCGCACAGGCATACGATGCAATTTCTACGGTAACTTTTCACCGACCTGTAGAACAGTGGTCGCACAGTAAAAAATAGGGCCTTTTTCTGAGTGCATGCGAAAAACTTCCACCTCCAAAACAGGCCCCGAAATGGCCTCGAATTTAAAAAAAAACTGAGACAATGCACTCTTGCACTTTTCGGCTGTGCTACCTGCAGAGACTTGCTCCCAAACTCGAAAAATGAAAGCAAAGTAGCCTGAAGGGTTTGTGGAAAAAGGGATAGAAAATATGGTATGTAAACTCAAAAGGAGTTTGTATGGGCTGAAACAAGCACCAAGAGAGTTTGTATGGGCTGAAACAAGCACCAAGAGAATGGTATCATAAGTTTGATACATTCATGCAATCTCAAGGTTTCCATAGAAGTCAAGTGGATCATTGCTTGTACACCAAGAAGGCAGTAGATGGCAGCCTGATTATCTTGGTCTTGTATGTAGATGACATGCTGATTGCTAGCAGGGGTACTCATGCCTTGAACTCACTGAAGCAAAGTCTTCATAGTTGCTTTGACATGAAGGATCTTGGTGATGTAAATCACATTCTTGGCATGCAAATACTCAAAGATAGGTCAACAAGCTTACTCTATCTATCTCAGCAAGAGTATATCTCCAAGGTTTTGCAGCATTTCAATATGGAGGGGGGGTTTCAAGGATGGGAGAGAGAGACAGGGAATACTCCATATCCATGAGCCTTCAGGCTCTCATTATATTTTCTTCATTATTCAAGAACTAACTGAGAAGTACACAATACAGTGTAAAAGTAAACTAGACTAGGTGTAGACCTAACTGACTAACTCTAGGTCACTGACTAACACATACCCGACTTATTCAATGTAATCACATGGAGACAGTTGTACACACACACTAGCTGTCACAGATGTCGGTCACTCATAAAGACGGACTGAAGTTAGCTTGACTTCTAACACTCCCCCTTAAGCTCAAACCAAAAACTCAAACCATCTGCATCACTCCAAGTAGCTGTCTAAAGTGAATGAACTTATCTTTACCAAGTGATTTGGTAAAGATGTCTACTACCTGGTCTTCAGTCTTCACATGCTCCAAGTCAATCCGATCTGCTAAAACCATTTCCCTGATGAAATGGTAGTGAACCTTAATGTGTTTTGATCTTGCATGATAAACATGATTGCTTGCTAACATGACACTGCTTAAATTGTCACAGTACAGCCTTGCTTTGCTGTCCAAGTGTACTCCCAAGTCATTCAACAACTTCTGTAACCACATAGCTTCACAGTTCGCTAAGGCCGCACCACGATACTCTGCTTCCATACTGGACAGTGCAACTGTAGGCTGTTTCTTACTCTGCCAACTGATCATGCTACTACCCAATCCAAATGCATAGCCGCTGGTTGACCTCCTGCCATAAGTGCAACTAGCCTAGTCAACATCAGTATACCCCATCAAGTCAAGGGGTTTCCCATATGCATAAAACAGCCCATGATCTATGGTACTCTTTACATATCTCAGAATTCTCCTGACTGCATCCAAGTGTGGTTTACGAGGCTTCTGCATGAACTGACTGATCAGCCCCACAGCATAACTCAAGTCAGGTCTAGTGATCATGAGATAGATCAAGCTGCCTACCATCTGTCTGTACATGGTAACATTCTCAATCTCTATCCCAACATCAATTTGCAGCTTGACATTCTGCTCTAAAGGCATATCCATAGGCTTGCAATCAGCCATACCATATTTCTGTAACATGTCCTGAGCATACTACTTCTGTAGCAGCCATATGCCTTGAGGTGTAGAGACAACCTCAATCCCCAAAAAATATTTCAGCTCTCCTAGGTCCTTGACCTTAAACTCAGCCTGTAAACATGTCTTTACTTCAGCAATCCCGCTTTCATCATCTCCTGTAATGATCAAGTCATCAACATAGATGACTAGGAATACATAGCCACGATCTGTCTTCTTCACAAACAAACTATGATCAGCATCACCCAATCGGAAACCATATTGCTGCAAATAACTGCTGATGCAAGCATTCCATGCTCTGGGTGCTTGTTTCAGCCCATATAATGCCTTTTTCAGCCAGCATACATGTGTTGGAAATTCTGGATGCACATAGCCTTCAAGCTGTTCCATGTAAACTTCTTATTGTAACTCTCCATTCAGAAAGGCATTCTTTACGTCCATCTGCCATAGTTTCCAGCCTCTAGTTGCTGCCAAAGGAATCACAATTCTAACTGTAGCTATCTTTGCTGCAGGGCTGAAAGTCTCCTCATAATCAAGACCATATTATTGTGCATACCCTTTTGCAACCAGCCTGGCCTTGTATCTTTCCAATGATCCATCTGATTTACATTTTACCTTATACATCCACTTGTAGCCAATAGGTGTTTTGCCCTCAAGCAATTGTACCAAATCCCATGTGTCATGTTCAGCCAAAGCTGAATATTCCTCATCCATAACATCACGCCAATCCTCATCTGCAACTGCCTCATCAAACTTACTTCGTTCTCTAAAACCTGTTACTTTCGTCATATAAGCATATTGACGGGTTGAATATCTAGTGTAAGTGTACCTATCAACAGGTCGTCTGACCCTCTCTGATCTCCTGAGCTGTGGCTCACTATGAGCTTGCCTCTAATGAGGCGGCACATAACGACTCTGCCTAGCACCTGGCGTCATAACACACGGAATCCCCAATTCACTATCTAAGCTGTCACTGCTAGATGAGTCATAACCTGCATTGAGTGGACCTGTTACATCTTCAAAAACCTTTACTTTTCCCTTATCTGTTCTCCCCCTCACTGACATATCCGTGTCAATGGATGCAGTAGTGTGACTGCGCAATTGTCCTGTCCAAGGACTCACTGTAGATGATACATCACCTGCTTGACCACTAACGGAAGTACTCTCTGTAGGAGTATTTTCAGCACGACTCATACTGGATGAGCCATCAGTAGTAGGCACTGCAACAGGATTCCCATACCAGGATGCTAACTCATCAAATACCACATCTCTGCTTATGAGTGTCTCATGCGTAGAAGGTACATAACACTTATAAGCTTTCCGTTCCTGTGTATATCCCATAAACACACTCTTCACTACCTTAGGATCCAATTTCTTCCTCTTCTCATCCTGTATATGCACATATGCAATGCTTCCAAATACCTTCAAGTGTGAAATATCAGGTTTATGACTATACAACCTCTCATATGGAGTGACATCATGAATCCCTACTGTAGGGGTTCGATTCAGCACATAGACAGCAGTCATCACTGCTTCAACCCAATAACCATTTGGTAGACATTTCTCATTCAGCATAGCTCTAACTGATTCCATCAGGACCCTGTTTTTCCTCTCTGCAACACCGTTTTTCTACGGTGTATAGCTACATGTGAGCTGTCTTCTGATCCCATATTTAGCAAGATACCTATCAAAGTAATTAGAGACATATTCACCTCCTCCACCTGATCTCAAACAGGATATGTAGCAGCCTACCTCATTTTATGCATGCTTCTTGAAGTCTTTGAATGCATCAAACACATCATCTTTATGCTTCAAAATATAAAGCCAAGTGTACCTTTGCTGAAATCATCAATAAATGATACATAATACCGTGCACCTCCAAAAGAAGCATTATGTGAAGGACCCCAGACATCAGAGTGCACCAACTGTAAAGGCCTAGTGTTGTTTTTTACATGTCTCATGAAAGGAAACCGTGTCTGCTTCCCAAACTGACATGCAGGGCATACATGACCAAAGTCATTATACTTGAATTTGGGTAATCCAAGTACTACTTCCTTCTGCTGCATAGATTTCAGCTTTTGTACATTGACATGTCCAATCCGCTTGTGCCAAATCTCTATATCTCGAATGGCACTCTCATCATGAGCAAACATGGCTGCCTTAAGTCCCGGAATGGTCACATCCAATGTAAACATCTTGCCATCCCTTTTTCCCTTGGCAATTAACTTGCAGCCATTTCCGTACTCCTCAATGAAACATCCATCTTTGTTAAATCTCACTTGCAGATTCTGTTTTGCCATTTGACCCACTGACAAAAGATTCTTTGTTATGGTCGGTACATGTAATACATCATGCAGGCCTTTCTTCTTGCCATCAGGCATCATGAGAGGAACAATCCCTTTATACTTTATGTCATGTTGGATGTCATCCCCAATACATACATGACCATGTGTACCTGCAACCATCTCATCAAACCACTCTCCATGTGGTGTCACGTGGTTTGATGCTCCAGAGTCAATGTACCATCTATCATCTCTATTATGTCTCGATGCATTTTTGGATACATGCTGCATGGCAAAGAGTCTATCAACTTGCTCATCATGAACACCACTGGAAGATGCATAGTGTCCATGCTGTCTGCCCTTTGCCTTCATATCTCCCTACTTCTTGTAACAGTCTTTTGCAATGTGCCCATACCTGCCGCAATAATGGCAATCCTTGTCCCAGTTGGACTGATCAGATGACTGCCATGAACCAGATCCACCATCTCTACTGCGGGGTGATCTCCCCCTGCCTCTAAACCTACTAGCCTTGTGTATTTGCACCATGCAAATTACCTGTTGCTGCTCCTGTCCATAAGCATTACGAGTGTCATCACGACCTCTAAATCCTCTGCCACGCTGGCTAGAGTATAACATAGTGTCTCTACTCTGAGATGCATTGGAACCTGTATTCAAACCAAGTTTGACCTCCTCATGCAGCAACAAAGCAACTAGCTCTTCCCAGGTAGGAGGCTCTTCTCTAACAGAAATAGATGTGTCAAAAGCTTTGTACTCTTTCCCTAATCCATTCAAGGCAACAACAATCATATCATCTTCTGATACACTTGAGCCAATGGTAGCAAGTTGATCAGCTATGGTCTTAATCTCCATGGTATACACCTGGATGCTCCTGCCATTCCTAGACATATTGTTGAACTGTTGTTTCAACTGGATCTTTCGTGCATGTGTCATGGTTCCATAATTTTTCATCAGTATGTCCCAAGCATCCTTCGAAGTCTCACATCCAGTGATTTGAATTACCATAGCATCAGATATACATAGAGAAAACCAATGCAGCACCTTGCATGCTCTCTCATTTCATAGCCTATGAGCTCTTTTCTGTTCATTAGTTGGATTCATTGCAGGGAACTTAGGAGTTGCCTCATCTCCTATAAATAGATCCCAATAACCCGTGCCAACTAGAAAGTTCTTCATTCTGAATTTCCATAATGCAAAGTTCTTGTTGTCTAACTTCTATCCAACTATCTGAGTGATATTATGAGTCCCATGGGCATTAGCCATGATGCAATAGATTGTCTGTCAGATGTTTAACTACCTGCAAACCAATAAGTATAGCTGACCAAGTTCAGTCCACAACAATTTATGACAGTTTTTTGCAACTAATTGCAGTAAAAAACCAGGATATTTCAGCCCACTGATAACCCAAAACAGTCCCAAAACAAATGGTCTAACCCATAGATAAAACAGTAAATACATATGCTATGTATTTGCTTCAATTTAAACTCTTGCAACCTCACTGCCAGGGACCAAAGATGCAGTCTGAAAACTGTAGACTGTGTATAACCAGCAACAAATTCAAGTCCAAAAAAAAAACCATACATTCCCAGATAGCTGCTAGTACATATGTCACTCCAAATATGTCTTTATAAGCACAAAGCAGTGCATAAACAGTAAGTACAAGTGTCAATTAATTTGGTTGCAGGTTGCAGTCAACCAAAAATCAGCATAACAAGCTTCAAGCAGCTCAAAAATGTCTTCAAATCATGTCATACATTTGCTCCAGTGTGACAGATTCAATACATGACTATACGGGTAACTCTAGGCTTCCTGCCTTCAATGAGCCAAGTCATACATTGCATTTATAGTCTATATTCAGCCAAGAAGATGAAATTGCATTTGCTTCAGCTCCAAAACTTGAGCATTCAGTAATATCCAAAGCTCTCTTTGATCCTCTAAGAACTCAGCATACATATGTCACCTCATGTAGATGACGAGTGCCCAAGGTAGCATGTAATGCTTCAGTGGAAGGTGATGCTTGTTGTCCACTATTTAATGACAATTTTTAGCCATTAAAACATGCCAGATCTGAATTCTTTTTTGTGCCAAACTTCAATCCATAAGCATGAGAGATGATACATAAGCCTTCCTAGACATATCAATGCTTTAATAGAAGCCAAAATACATTTCATGTAGCTTCAGTGTATCAAACAAGACCTCATGCATACTGTCCTGTCACAGATTCCAGCATGTCTGCTTCAGATTCAGATTTGTGTATCACTCCAGCACCTCATAACAGAGTTCACAGTCACGTATTAGGCTTCAAAGTCATCAACAACTCTTGCAAAGTGTGTATCTAAGCTGCCTAGCAACTGTAGTATGCACTATACCCTGCATCCCAGCCATGGAGGGCCTTTATGGCAGCAGGCACAACCACGCAAACCTGTCCAGAAATTGCTGCATTACGTTTTGATGATTATGTTGATAATGAGGCACTAATTAGTGCTCAATACTCCCTTCTCAAGACTCTAAGCAAGCCACAGACACTAGCTTGAACCATGGAATGAGCAATCACACAATGCCTACCTTCCCATTGACAATGGCAGCCTGCCTGTTTTGAAAAGACCTAAGGCTTTAGCTTCTACAGGTCATCTTCACTGCCTCCTACTCCAAGAAGTCCACCAAGTCCTGCTCTGATACCATGTTCAAAGATGGGAGAGTGAGATAGGGAATACTCCATATCCATGAGCCTTCAGGCTCTCATTATATTTTCTTCATTATTCAAGAACTAACTGAGAAGTACACAATACAGTGTAAAAGTAAACTAGACTAGATGTAGACCTAACTGACTAACTCTAGTCAGGTCACCGACTCTAACACATACCGGACTTATTCAATGTAATCACATGGAGACAGCTGTACACACACTAGCTGTCACAGATGTCAATCACTCATAAAGACGGAGTGAAGTGAGCTTGACTTCTAATAGGGAGAAATAATTGGGGTTCCATTGCCTCCATATGTGAAACTCAATGTAGATTATAGCCCTACATCTGATGATGAGAAGGCTAAAATGGCCAAGATACCATATGCTTCAGTTGTTGGTAGTTTGATGTATGCTATGGTTGCTACATGTCTTGACATTACCTTTGCAATGGGAGTGGTGGAGCCCCAAGAGGAACACCAAGGAAAAGAGAATTCTCTTGCAAGAAAGTATATCTTGTAACATCAACAAGCTTTTATTTCATTCTTTTGACCATCAAAACAAAGAAAACATCAATTCTTCACGCAACATCATAGTAAATTTCTCCCACGGATTTGATAAAATCAATCATAATCTTCAACATCTTCATAAAATTTTTCAATATAACAAAGAACACAAAAGAATACACCATCTTTGAATGGAAATCATAATATTCATCTTCAATGTCTTCATAGTTCTCTCTCTCAATCTCTCATATACACTTACACTATTTTAATAGAATTGGCTCTCTCTCTCTCTCTCTCTCTCTCTCTCTCTCTCTCTCTCTCTCTCTTAATAGTACATCATCTCCTCACTACAATGCTCTCATAATAACTCTCAATAATCCTTCTTAGTTCATGGATGCACCTCCCAAGAGGTATGTCTGATATGAAGAGTCACCAGAGCCACTACAGTGTCTTTTCACAGCTCACTACTGTCACTGTCACTTAGTCTTCTCTTCAGTCTTCAGCAACTGCTTCTTTCACTTTTTTTAGCTCTTTTGAACTTAGATTCATCCTTTCCAAAGGTTAGAAAACTTTCCCAAAGTCACACATACATTCTACAGAACACTTACAGAAGGTCTACAGAATAGTTACAGTACAACACCAGAGCAGCTATAGTGCAGTTACAGTATAGAGACAGAGCAAAGACAGAGGCTCTACAGAAGGCCTACAGAAGTTCTTTAGAACCTCATAACTCGTACTCAAACCATTCCAAACTATCAAAAACTATTCAATAAGCTTTCAAAAGATCTCAATCTTCATCAACCATCAATCTATGCTTCATACAGAAGAAAATCAGAACAAAACAGAAGCTATACAGATGGTATAGCAGAACCAATCAGAACCTCAACAGAACATCATAGAGCTTCATATCTCCACTGAGAATCATCATGAACTTCCAAAACATAATCAATATCATCCAAAACACTCTCAAATACTTCCATTAACAACCATACATCACTCTAAATCAATTAAAAATCAATCATTCAATCCTCAAAAACAACAAAAATGAGTCAAAAATTCAGCCTTTTTCCACTCTCAACATATCCCCACACTTAGAAAGGAAGCATCCTTGCGACCTAAGGAAAAGATTAATATTAGTTCATTAAAGAGCTCAATTTCGATCTTCCGTCAGATCTTCAATAATCTTGCTAAACCACGACCCCAACTTATCATCTGTATCTGATAGAAAAAACTACTAAAGGAAAACTTCCATTATTCAATAACTCATCTGATTAATCATTTAAAAAGCATAACAAATTTGTAAAGGATATAAGAGGTTCTCTTCAGCTTTCCACCATAGGCTTTTCATCCACCATTAATCGTTTGAAAAGAGCTCTCGAATAAATTATTCTCAATTAGTACGAACTTATCACATACAATTATTACATCACACACACAAACACTAACACAACTATCTGAATGACACCTCCAAAAAAGAGATATATCATTAAGAATCATCTAAAATACATTGCAAAGACATCAATGAAGGTGATCCATTTTGAAGGCTTGGTGGTTTCGAAAGCAATCCATGGAGAAGGATTCATCTATAAATGTCTTTAGAGGATTTTGAAAGAACTGCAAGCAGCACATCCTTTCTAGCAAAACAAGGTATTTGCTAGGTAGACATAGGGCATGAAAATATAAGACGTCCAACTGGTGGAAGTCAATGTTCAAAATTGACATTCATACAAAGTTTTGGAATGGCCTTTTGATCATTGTGGGAATGCCTATGCATGTATGCTAGATACCAAGCAAAATGAGCTGTCAATCTCACTGAAGGATCTAGATATTGTGAATATTGGTGAGCAAAATGAAGGTAGTTCTGGTGTGCTTGGCTGGTAGTAGTCCAATCTCTTGGAATTATTGGCCAGTTTATTTGGGGTCCTATAAGAGAATCAATCGAGCTCCATCCTCTTCTTCTAGGAATCAGCTGATCAAACCCTTCGTATTCACTAACCAACTGAGGGGGTTGAGAAAGAGAAGTGACAGGAGATGGAAGTGGAATAAGTAAAAGAGGATGAAGAGATGGGTAGGCAAAATCATAAAAGGAGGAATAAGTTAAAGAAGGAGTGGCTGAAAATTTTAGGGAATCAGTTAGAAAGGGTGTCAATTGATAAATAGGAAAGGTAGAAGGTATATGGATAGATGGAGAAGGGCATGGTGGAGAAGGAGAAAATACTCTATCTTCGATAAAAGAGCAATAGGTAAATATGGGAATTTGACGAAAAGATTGAGGTTGGAAAAGAAGAGATAAGATGGCTGTTGAATTGGTTTGATAAAGGGAAAAATAGGTATCATTGCGATGAGCCATTTGTTGGTAGTACAGTAGGTTAGGAACAGAGGGACCTAAGATAGATCTTATTTGATAGGCATAAAAAAAGGTTGAATCAAATGGATGGTTTTTGGAAAGGTGAGCTAAGAGATCCACCCTCAGTTGGTTAGTGCTCTATACATAGGTAGAAGTTGTGTTCTGACATTGATTCAGGACCACAAAATCAATCATTGAGTGCCAGGAATTATCAAAGCAAGTAGCCACTTTTGAGGAGTAACTCTGGAACATGTCATCTATTCGCAAATCCAAATAGTTAACATACAAAACAGCTTGTAAAACCACGTCCCCCACATACCAAGCCATATCTACTTTATCTAAAATCAACACATCTCCCCGTAGATACATATATGACAGCAACATGGTATCCATCATCACAGAATCTTCAAACACCATACAGACCACTTCTGTCAGCAACTCAGGAGACCAAGCCCCACTCCAACCATCATCTGGAAGAGAAAGATCCATCGTTGAAAGCTTCATGTAAAAGGCTAACTTTTGCAATTGATAGTGGACAAAGAAAGAATGGTCCGGAAGAACATATTCCTAGAAATTCTCAAATGTAGACTATAGTAGATCCATCCTGGACTGCAATCTTTCCACTTTATCTTGGAATAAAGGACACAAAGTAGCATGTCTCTGGAGAATTGCCAAGTCCTACTTTGAGAGAGAAGGAATCAGGGGAACATTAGGGCTTGGAGAAACAGACCGTGACTGTGTCAATTGGTGTTGCAACTGCTTGATTTGGGAAGGTTGTGATTCCATTGTGTCCTGAGCAATCTGTAAGGCTGAGAGTTTTACATCTAAAAGAGTCTGAAACTCTTGAGCTTGTTTGGACATCCTCTCCTTCTTCTCGGAGATTCTAATGACCTCTGACTGAGCTTCTCTTAACTGAATCTTCAAAGAAGATATCTCTTCTCTTTGGGTCTCAATCATTTGGGTTTGTTGTTCCATCTGCTTAAACATATCTGTCAATGTATCTTTGGGAGAGGATAACTCTGATGTTGCCATATGCAACTGGTCTTTGGACTGCATCAGTTCTTCATAAAAGGAAGCATACAACTGTTGAACATAGGCTGTCATCATTGAAAGTTCAATGGAACTCTGGATGTCTTTACAGAGGAATGGAATGGCATCTCCCGACACTAGACTGTTCAATGAAGGGACTGATATATCCAAGGAACCCTCTCTATGTGCTATGAACAGGTTGTTACATGTGAGGTAAGCAGGAAGGTCACTGCCAAATATAGCAGGAATTGTGACTGAAGGAAGAACTGAAGGAGCTTTATCTGCCACACGCTTCAAGCATTTTCGCTGAATGACCAGGGGAGGAGGAGAATCCAGATCCTCTATATCAATAGGTTGTGACTCTTCGGAAGGTAGTGGAGGTGCTGGATCAGATGGAGAAGGTGGAAGTGAACCCTTCTTTTAAGCCTAAGTATGTCAAGAAAGCATACATGTAGGACCCATATGTAACACTTGTGACATTTTCCCTGGTTACTTTGACGAAATGTTGATCCATCTTTGTAAGTAGGTAAGTGCTCCAATCAATAGCCACTCCTTTTAACACCATCTTGGAAGCTGTAAAGAGCTCTTTTGACAAGTAATGGGATGGTGTTTTGGCAGGCATAAACCTGTCTTGGAGAAACTGGTAGACCAACTTCCACACAGGATCAATGATCATGGAAAAAGAAACTCCTGAAGTGTTAATCACTTTCTTGACAACCAGAATTTCCTTGGTCTGTTTCTGTAACAGCTTGAAAATCTCATCGTTGGAGAATAGTTGTCTACCTATAACAAAGGGCTCTCCTTTGTAGGGAAGAGACAACGCCTTCCCTAACTCTCGAGGTGTCAATGTCATGGAAGTACCATGGACCAGTCCTGACTTCTTGTTGTATGAGGTAAGAAACTCATCACACATGGATGGATCTTCTGGAATCAAGGGGAATGAAGTAGCCATGAAAGTCACGAGTCATGCTTTCGCTATAGGCTCAAAAGCTAGTAGGGAAGAGTAATCCCTACTAACCAGCGGGACATACTGGATAGGAGGAGGAGGAGGAGAAGGAGAAGCAGGAGAGGAAGAGGAGAAGGAAGAGGAGGAAGAAGAGGGAGAGGTGATGGGGGGAGAAGGAGGAAGAGGAGGAAGAAGAAGGGACGAGGAAGGAGAGGACGCGTCGGCCGACATAGGTAGGTTTTTTTTCTTTCTTTCTTTCTTTCTTTATTTTTTGCTTTGTTGTTTTTTTCTTCTTTTTCGTATTTCTCTTTTTTTTCGTTCTTTTGTTTTCTTGCTTTGTGTTCTGTTGGTGTTGTCTTTTTTGTTTTTTTCTCTCTTTGTTTTTTCTCTTTTTTTTGTTTTAAAAAAAAGTGTTACTTTGTTGTTTCTTGTTTTTTAATAAAATTATTGTTTTTTAAAATTTATGTATTATTATGATTATATAGTTGATTGTTTTTTTTCTTCTTCATTTTGTGGTCATGTTTTTTTTTCTCTTCTTTTTCGAGGTGGGATTTTGTTAAAAAAATCTTCTCTTGCTATGTTTGTTTTTTTAATGGAAAAAGAAAAATAAAAATAAATAAAAAATGAAAAATGGAGGGGCAAGAAACACACCCCTGGCCCGTGCGCATGAGTGGGCAGGGGTAAAAAAGCTTGTAATGATGGGGTCAAATGGGTAGGAACAGTGATGTGCTAGCCAGGAACGCCACCGGGGCATCTTGAGGTGCGTAAAACCAATAACAAGCGTGTTCACACGCAAGGCGAGAAACGCGGTTAACAGGAAAAATGAAGAAAAATTAATAAAATCCAAACCGTTTGTCGGATTAAAAATTCGTAAAAATAAAAAATGTGCAAGGAGGCGAAGGGAAAATTATAGAAACAAGCAACACATGTTTCGGGGCAAAACCAGGGTGTTCACATGGGAAAACACAAAAAATAAACCTGAAAACACATAGGGGCATTAATATAAAAAAATCCGCGCATTGAAACGAAGTGCAAAAAGAAGGAAAAGTGTGCAAAATAATGTGTCTGACAACCCTATCATGAGAAAACATGGTTTTGAGCAAGATAGGACGCGTTCACATGGGAGAAACCCCAAAGATGGGCCCGAAAATGGACTCAAAAATTAATACATGAAGAACCGTGTGTCGGAATAGCGGGTGATAAACATGAAAAATATCTGGAAGAAAGGGATTTACAGGGTTGGTATATCAAAACTCAGTTTGGGGAAAATTAGGAAGGGTTCATATGGAAAAAATACAAAAATCACACAAAAAAACACTCGAAAAAATTAATAACTAAAAATTTGACAGTCAAAAAAAGGGGGGAAGAAGAAGGAAAAAGTGAAAAAAAGGTTGGCAAGGCACGACTATCAAATTAAAATGGAATTCCTGTGAAAATAGGGCAGGTTCACATGGAAAAATGTGAAAAATAAGCACGAAAAGACCCGAAAGCCCACAAAAATTCATAATGGATGAATCGTGCATCAAAATGACATGGAATAGAAAGGAAAAATATCAGGGAGAAGGGGTAGGATAGGCTTGACACATCAGATCAGAATTCTGAAGCAATAAAGATGCGTTCACATAGGAAAACCGTCCAATTTACGAGAATTATTTCAAAAAGTAATAACTTGAGAATCGTCTGTCGGAACAGGGGTTGGTAAAAAGGAAAAATAGGCAGTTCAAAGGGACAAACAAGGCTGTAAGGTTGGATTGAGTTTTCGATGAACATGAAAGAAGTGCAAAACCAAGAATAAGGGTAAATGGTCAAGAAACAACCCCGAGGACATGGTGAAATAGAATAAAAGGGTGGGGAAGGGACCCCAACAGGGTAAAATGAAATCACGACATAGATCATGTGTAGAACAGGGTATATGCCTGGAGGTATGCAACATGGACGCGCACGGACGCGTCCCCACACTTAAGACCTTTACAGGAAGGGTAAACCAAATATCAAGGACATGGTACATCACATCAGACCAACCACGATGTCCCCACACTTAAGACATGATCGGTACTGAGAAACAGAAGGTGTAGGGTTAGAAACACTTGGCCCTATTGTCGAAGAGGAATGTCGACTATCGAGGTTGCGTTTGTCGTCGTCGTCGACTGTAGGAGATAACAAGGTATCTTCACAGCACTTGTCCAACATCCTTTGTAGTAGGGACCATGTAGCAGCACCCAAGGAGGTAGCTGGTTGAAGGAATCACAGGAAATACGTAGATGGCGAGGAATATTGCACTCAACTCACGATCACTCAAATGGATTGAAAGAGCAGTCACTCGCCCCATGACAAACATCACTCGAGGAAAGAATGATGAAACCCATAGCTCACACTCAGTTTAGGAATCAACAAGGAATGGTGTAGAGAGAGTATGCTAGGGTGCATAATTGATGGTGCAACAGTGCGTCCAACCCGTCTGGCATAGGTGCAAGGAGAAAGGCCAGGGAGCCTTGCAGTGCAATGTATAGAACAGAATGACGTGTCATGTGTTGATGGCAGAAACCCAGCCCGTGGGTGTATAGAGAAATGGGAACGTACCTGATTCCTATGGTTGTAACGTCCCTCAATCCTCACCTCTCGGTAATTGATTGAAGAAACACCAGTCACACTTAGCCCACCCTCTGTCTCACTCTCTATTGATAGGTACAGAGGGAAGCCTATTCTTGGAACCCATTGATGTAATCCTCACTGTCACTTGTGCAAAGGTTGTATGCATTGTGCGCAATTGATGGTGCAATTGTGCATCCCGCCCTGTGCCGGCATACAGTGCAAGAAGGAAGGCCAGGGAGCCTTATAGTGTAGTGCACATGAGCAGATCATACTTTGTGCATTGAGAGGCCCATCCCGTGCGTGTAACACTTTGTTTACACATCTCACCTCTCATTTGATTTAAAGGAAAAGACTGGTCACTCACCCCACCCTCTGTCTCACTCTCTGATAGATACAAAGAGTAGCCCATACTCACGTCCCCATCCTGTTAGGATGAAAAGCTCACATCACTCAAGGGGTTGGTGATGAAGATCATGTCGGCTGTTGTTGTCATCAGGATCTTGAGGATGAGGCGTACCCAGGGAGGCAGCCAACAAATCTCATAATTCAATGATTTGTAAGAAGAGTCGTCTATTAAGAAGGGCGGACGGACTGATATTGCAAAGGCAACACACCAAGGGAGGTGGCTTCAAATTACTTGCTGAAGAGGTTTTGCTCGTGAGTCAACTATCCTGAACTGCGGGGTGTTACCACCTTTTCCACAGTCAGATTCTCGCCCAAGGGTGTTTTCTTGGAACGAGGTCTGCTATGGCAGGAAATTACTTCCTTTTCTCCCATAACATTTTTGTTTGTTTTTTTTTTCTTTTTTTTCATTAAGAAAGAGAATGGTAGAAATACCATATGTCAGGACCAACCTCGCCACCATTGTTGGATCAAATAAGAAGAGAACAAGATCAGGTTGAGATATTTCTGCGAGGGGGTAGTAAAACTAGACTGCCTCATGAGGAGAATCATAATGGCTATCAGAAGCATGACAAGAAGGACAGTGCGACTCCCAAAGGGGAAATGATAGGTCGATTGTGATTGTCAAGATCCCCAGGGAGGGAAGTATTTCTTCAGGCGATAGCCATTGATGAGGAAAGGATCATCAGAGGCATCAATGGTCTGTACCTGGACAGAGCCATTAGGATTGATAGCAAGTACCTTGTACAGGCCCATCCACCGTTGTTGAAGCTTGCCAGGAAACTTGCCAAATCTCAAATCATAGGCTAGAACAAGATCACCTTCTTTGAACTCCTTGTGCTTGATGAAGCTGTCATGATAGGCCTTGCGTCGCACTTGAGTAGTTTCCATGCACTGTAGGGCCATCCGCCGTATCTCATCCAAGCATTCCAAGTGCAGGAGACGGCATTGAAGTGACTCACTATCTCCCAAGTGTTCTTTAACTGCCACTTGCAAAGAGGGCAATTCTAGCTCAACACGGAAGACGACTTCTGTACCATACACTAGCTGGAAAGGGGTCTGTCCTGTAGCTGCCTTATGGGAGGTTCTGTATGCCCAAAGAGCCTCTGTAAGTCGATCATCCCAGTCGCGAAGATGTGCGGCAATCGTTCTTGTCAGAATTGAACAGAAGATGCGATTGGTGACTTCAACTTGGCCATTGGCTCTGGGGTAATAGGGAGTGGACTTGCGATGGCGGATCTTATACAGTTCCATCAACTCCTCCATGATTTTGTTAAGGAAATGAGTACCTGTGTCACTTACCAGCTCGAGGAGACTACCAATATGGGTGATAATATTCTCGTACATGAACAGGGCTATGTTGTTACCATCGTTCCGCTTTAGGGCTTTAGCTTCACACCACTTTGTGACATAATCCGTACATACTAAGATGTATCTCTTCTGCTTTCGTCTGGTAGGTGGATCAATGGGACCCACAAAATCATTCCCCCACTTCTCGAATGGCTTTAGGGGAAGAATGGGTTGCAGTGGCATGGCACTTGTTTTGGTGGGCTTTCCCATTCGTCTCGCTGACAAGCATCACATCTCTTGCAGTAATCATATGCATCCTTGTGGAGGGTTGGCCATTAGTATCCTGCTAACAGAGCCTTCCTGGCTATCACTTCTCTTGCGAAGTGTCCACCACATGGTTCATCATGGCATGCTTTCAATACTATGCCAATTTCATCCCCTGCAACACATCTTCATAGCACTTCATCTTTACCTTTCTTGTACAGGGCACCGCCTAGCAGAGTGTAGGGGGCTGATTCTAACAGAAGCTTCTTCTTCTCACGGCTTGAGATGTGAGGAGGATATTGTTGAGTTGTTAGGAGATTGACTATGTCTGCATACCAGGGAGTAACTGTTTCAACTAGAAACAAAGAAACATCAAGAAGGTCTGGATCATCATATTCTTCTTCTTCTGTTTGAGGGATTTGTGATAGATGATTGGCTAGGACATGGGAATGGCCAGGCTTAGTGACTACTTCAAAGTCGAACTCTTGGAATAGGAGCAACCATCTCATCAATCATCCTTTAACATTTGCTTTGTTCATCAGGAAGGACAAGGCTTCATGATCCACGTAGAACTTGAAATGCGTTAACAATAGATAGTGTCAAAACTTCTTTAGTGCAAGCACCATTGCCAAGCACTCAAGCTCTGTCACTGTATAGTTCCATTCCCTATTAGTGACCTTTCGACTTGCATAATATATCGGTTGATCTAATTTAGAGGGGCCCTTTTGACAGAGGACAACACCTAGCCCTTCAACTGACGCATCTGTGTGCACATGGAACTCCTTCATCCAATCAGGAGGCTGTAAAATAGATGCTTGGATAAGGCACTGTTTTAGGGTATTAAAGGCTTCTTCACAGCATCAGTCCAAAGGAAATCAGCTTCTTTCCTTAGGAGCTTGTGCAAAGGGGCTGCCTTGGTTGCAAAATGTGCAATAAATCTTCTGTAGTAGCCCAGATGGCCAAGAAATCCTCTTAATTGCTTAAGGTTTGTCGGTGATGTTAAGGCAGCAATCTTTTCAATCTTTGCCGAGTCTGTTGCAATCCCTTGTGCAGAGACAATATGGCCTAGAAGAACTCCCGAGGAGACGCCAAAGGTACATTTGTCAGGGCTCAGAGAAATCCCATACTCTCAACATCTATCAAAACATTGCTATAGGTGTCCCCACTGCTCACAGACCAAACTATAGACACAAAAGTCATCAAGATACACCTCAATGAAATCGTGTAGATGATTCTGGAAGGCAGCCATCATTACTCATTGGAAGGTGGCAGGAGCATTACAAAGCCCAAATGGCATCACTCTATAGGCATAGGTCCCCCATTTTGTGGTGAAGGTTGTTTTAGATTGGTCCTCTTCTGCAATTTGGACTTGGTTATATTCGTTGAATCCATCCAAGAGGGAATATAGCTCATGGCCTGCCATTATGTCCAATAGTTGGTCTGTAAAAGGGATAGGGAAATGATCATTCTTCGTCTTCGAATTGAGATTTTGAAAGCCGACACATATTCGAAGTTTCCCATTATTCTTGGGTACTTTCACAATGGGTGAAACCCATTCACTATTAGCCACGTGATAAATGAACTCTTCTTCAATCAATAATTCAACCTTCACCAGAGTAGAGTAATTAGGATTCATTCACCTTTATCTTTGCCTTACAGGTTTGGCATCGGGCTCTAGGTCAATGTGATGTTGGCATACTATGGGATCAATCCCTTTTAGGTCTTTATATGACCAAGCAAACATGTCTAAGTTCTCTTTGAGTAGGTCTCGCAGGACCACTAGTTCTTCTTCTAGAAGATTGAGGCCCACTTTCAGGTGACGTTCAGTACTGTCACTATCCAGGAACATTACTTGTCTTTCACCTTTCACTTCACAGGTAAACGTCCCACTGATTGCTTCTGGATAGAGGTCTGACTCTTTCAAGAGAGTAGTATCCTCCTCTGATGTTCCACTAGAACCAATGTCCTCCTTATGAATAGATGACTCGTTTGTCTATTTAAGTTGCTGGAAGGGAATCAGAGCTTTGTTTGCTTCTGTGTGAGTGGTGATTTCTTCTGGACTTAGGGATTCATCTTGCGAGGATACATCCAGGAATGTCACATAGCACGGACCTTCTAGAGGCCGTGGCTCTGAGGGCCTTGGCTTCTGTGGGCAGGGGGCATCATCATCATCATCCTTTCTCTAGACTGAACGGTCAGGGTGATAGGAGTCACTGGTGAATTTAATCTTTATTCCTTTAATCCATTGCTTATACAGATTCTGCATACTCTGTGGTCCATTGATCAACCCGAACGGCACCATGGTCATTCCATCCAGTACTCTGAGATATTCGGCCTCTAAGGTCTCTGTAGGGACATCAACAAGATCATCCTCTATCAAAGGGAATTCTTCATCTACACTTTCATAACCTGCTTCATTTTCTTTCTCATCATTTTCATCCTCTTCCTCTGGAGGCTTTGCCTCTGTTTCCATAGAGGCTCTCTATAGGAGAAAAGCAAATCTTCTATCTCTGCATCTGCTTCTGCTTCTGTCACCGTTTTTTGACTCTGCTTCTACCTCTGGCTCTGGCTCTGGCTCTGTATCTGTATCTGTTACTGTCTCTATGACTGTCTCTGTACTTGCTCTGTCTCTATTCTGTAGCCGCTCTGTATCTGCTTTGCCTTAGTACTGTCTCTGCACTATAACTGTATTGTCTCTGCTCTGTCTCTGCAACTGTCATGTAACAGGGAGAATAGTACATCCATGCTTCTATTTGACTGTCAGAGGTGATTTTTGAAGTTAATTCTAGTTGAGGCAGGAGGTATTCACCCATGGACAAGGATTTTACTTCCCTTGGCAGTTGGCTTACAGTGCCCACTGTTAGGGACTATGCCTCTGTTTTCTTAGGAAAGATCTGCTTAACAGCCTCTTCATCTCTTGATGTACTATCAGTTACCTCATTAGAGGAGTCAGTTATGACTTCAATGGATGTGGATCCATTTCCTTTTTGCGATCCATATAGCTTTAACACTGCTTTGTTGGGTCCTCTGCCTAGGATTAGGGTTCCTTTGAACTAGTCCGTCCTGGCTCTTTCTTCAAAAAGCCAAGGTCTTCCCAATAGCAGAGGATATGAGGTCCCATAAGAATTTGGTTTACCACCAGATATGTCAGCCAATAATCTCTTCCTGGAAGGGTTATTTTTACGTATGGGATGATGCCCAACGGTTCTACTTTGGTCTGCCAATCTGATAAGCCACTGTGTAGGTTAAATTCCTTGCAACCCTAAGTCCTTCATTGTCACATCCATCATTATGTTTACTGATGAGCCTCCATCAATCAAAGCATCTGAAATAAAGCATCCTTCTATCCATACACTAATCTCTGGGGTTCGAGGATCTAAGAAGGAATTAGCCACATCTACTTCCTTTATAGGCTCTGGGACCCTATTGGTCTTGGTCGTTGTTGAAGGAGTGATCCTTAGTCCATGCCTTCTTGTCAAGATGCTTTTAAATCTCTTTCGGCAGCTGGGAGATAGCATCAGCCAACTGTCTGAATGTTAAGTTTGGTTTAAAAGTGTCTAGGTCCTTGACCAAGTCATAATCTTTAATAGGATCCACAGGCTTCTCATGCCTGCTGGGGAATGGGGCTACTCCCATATTCATCTTTCATTTTTCTTCTAACAATTGTAGCATCGGCACTTCCTCTGATTTTGAAAGTGCTTCTGTATCATCCATCTCCTGGGCCTCTGGTCCTGTCTTTGGTACTATCTTTGTAACTCTCTGTGGCGCTACAGTGCTCTGTACTGCATTGTTTTGTTCTGTACTACTCTGTCCCTCTGTAGGTAGTTGAACTTCACAATCTTGGTAGGAGAGTTATTTTCATCCTAAACCACTAGTTCCTTCAGCAATAGCAACTTCCAACTCTACCAAATTGGAGGCAGGCTCTTGTACCTTATGTTGGCTACAAGTGGCATTGGCCTTTACAGGGGCTGGACTGGGACAATCCTTTGCAGTGTGGCCTTCACCTTTGCATCGGTTGCATAAGGGCTTGTAATCCATAGATCATCTAGGGTTTGGACAATTTGGGGAGATATGTCCTTTTTCTCCACACCTATAACATTCCACCTTTGATCTCTGACCACCACCAGACTGTCGGCCTCTGTAACTTTGAGAGGGAAACCTCCTCAGACCGAAACTAGAACCAAACTCTCTAGGCTTTGGTCCAATATCCTGTGTTGTCATTTTGGATTCTAGCAAGTTGAATCTTGCATTTTCATCCTTCCATCTTCGTTCATGCATCTCTTTCAGATAGCAAATATCCTCTATATAGTTCTTTCGCAAACAATAGGAACAGAAGGCCCCAGGAATGGTTGGTTTTCGGGTACATTTAGTGGCTAAATGTCCCGCTTCATGACATTTTCCACACCATGTATTAGAGCGTATCACATCTCTTCCAGCTCCCACAGGAGTGGATATATTGGCGGTATTCACCTTCAACGTTTGTAGCTGCTCTGTAATCACATCCAGAAGCTCTTTCTTGATACTTACAACTAAGTTGGATAAGTAGTCCTTTAGATTTTCACCTCCTGAAATACTTGTAGTAAGGTTTTGGGAAGCGTCTGTAATTACTCCATAAACTGGTTGGGCAGATCCAAAAGGTCCTCTGTTCTGGCTCTGATTTAGAGCTCCTATTGAGACTTGAGGTTGTTGATTCTAGTTGGTAGGATTCCACTGTTGTTGAGTCACCATTGGAGGAACTGTTTGAGGCCATTGTTGTTGTGGTTGAACCATCATTTGAGGCATTGTCATCTGTGGTGACCACAGTGGATTAGGTGTATTATATTGCGGCATTGTTTGCATTTGAGGATAGGGGTAGGGAACTCCCCCTAGGACTGCATTTTGTGGGTATACCATTCCTGGCATGGGAGGAGGTAAGACTCCTCTTCCTGGATTCATTGACAGCCTTGCTTCAACTTCGTCATACAATCTTGCACCTTCCACTGCAGCTTGTAGATTGACTAGTCTTCTCAATTCCACGAACTTACAAACTTCTAGTTATAAGCCCCTAAGAAACACTCCTTTCTGGATGCCTTCATCCAAATGATGGTTAGTCCATCTCTTTAGGATGGATTCCATTCGCGAGACATAAGCTTTTACTCTTTCCCTAGAGGACTTTCTTAGGTTCATGAACTCCTCTTGCATCCGCTCTTCAATAGTGAGGAAGGCCAACATATGCCAAAAGTTCCTGCTGCTTGTCTCTCATATCACTGAAATGAATATTGCTAACCAATGCTCAGGGGTTCTAGCATTATTAGCCACACATGCTACTATAAATTCTGCTACATGAAGATCAGGGTCTTCATTGTACTCTCCCTTAAAAATTGGCAACGGGAGTACATTCGTTGGGCTGTCATCAATATTTCCAAGATGAATCTGCCTAGGAAGGGGACCTTGAGTTGCCATGGGGACTTCTGTAAAGAGTGCTTTTAGGGCATCAAAGGAGGCTTCTGCTACGAGCTCGTTCTCAGCTTTGATTTTTGTCTTCTCTCTTCTCATGTACCTTTGGACTCGTTCTAAGGCTTGCCTCTTTATTGCATCATTCATCAAGGGGTTGGCTCCAACCACTTGGTTTGTACTCAATAGGATAGTATCAGAAAGGGCTTCAGTCTTTGAGGGATTCTTTGGCCAACATCTCTTCTATTTCCTGCTTTTCAATATCTCTGAATTCGGCTTTCAAACCACTACAGAGGGGAAGATATTCCGTTCTGAAAGTATCAAAACTCATTCTTCTTAGGATCGTTGTTGCGTCATTATAATAATGCCAGCTTTTGAGGGTTTCAACAGTGTATGTTGTGAAAAACACTATGTCTACCAATTTCCAATGGGTTGCTAATTGGACAAAGAGAAGGTTGTCAGTGCACCAAGCATCCCATGTATCTTGCTGTTGAGCATCCATGAACAAATTCCAACTCTTTTCCTTCTTATTTTCGTGAACCTCCACAGAGCACGACTCTTGAAGCTTCTTCACAATCTCCCACTTGATGATGTCTGGAAACTTCTCAATGAATGTCAAATCTTCCATGGATGGTCATTCTCTCTTTTTCTACTCTTTAATTTGTTCCCAAACAGTTTGCCACCAAGATGCAAGTTTCTACTGCTTCAACACGAAGAGGAAACAGTCCACCACATAGAGCATGCATCATGATGTTGATATGTTTCCGTCATTGTGAAATGAACTTCTTGTGGAAAGTGGCTTTGATTATGAGAAATTCAAACTCTTCAATAGAATAAGAAACTTTGCAAACATCCATTGAATTCTCCTCTTCTTAGCAATGCCATTTCCTTCATTTTCAGCCTCTTTTGATGCTTGTTGATGGCAAGTTTCCTCGACTGTGCACCAAAAACATGGAGCCCCAAGAGGAACACCAAGTAAAATAGAATTATCTTGCAAGAAAATCTATCTTATAGCATCAACAAGCTTTTATTTCATTCTTTTGATCATCAAAACAAAGAAAACAATAATTTTTCACACAGCATCATAGCAAATTTCTCCCACGGATTTGATAAAATCAACCATAATCTTCAACATCTTCATAAAATTCTTCAATATAATAAATAACACAAAATAATACACCATCTTTGAATGGAAATCAATCACATAGTATTCATCTTCATTGTCTTCATAATTCTCTCTCTCAATCTCTCATATACACTTACACTGTTTTAATAGAATTGGCTATCTCTCTCTCTCTCTCTCTCTCTCTCTCTCTCTCTCTCTCTCTCTCTCTCTCTATCAATAGTACATCATCTCCTAACTACAATGCTCTCATAATAACTCTCAATAATCCTTCTTAGGTCGTGGATGCACCTCCCAAGAGGTATGTCTGATATGAAGAGTCACAAGAGCCACTACAGTGTCTTTTCACAACTCACTACTGTCATTGTCACTTAGTCTTCTCTTCAGTCTTCAGGAGCTGCTTCTTCCACTTGTTTTAGCTCTTTTGAACTTAGATTCATCCTTTCCAAAGGTTAGAAAACTTTCCCAAAGTCACACATACATTCTACAGGACACTTACAGAAGGTCTACAGAATAGTTACAGTACAACACCAGAGCAGCTATAGTGCAGTTACAGTATAGAGACAGAGCAAAGACAGAGGCTCTACAAAAGGCCTACAGAAGGTCTTCAGAACCTCATAACTCGTACTCAAACCATTACAAACTATCAAAAACTATTCAATAAGCTTTCAAAATATCTCAATCTTCATCAACCATCAATCTATGCTTCATACAAAAGAAAATCAGAACAAAACAGAAGCTATATAGATGGTATAGCAGAACCAATTAGAACCTCAACAGAACATCATAGACCTTCATATCTCCATTGAGAATCATCATGAACTTCCAAAACATAATCAATATCATCCAAAACACTCTCAAATACTTCCATTAACAACCATACATCACTCTAAATTCATTAAAAACCAATCATTCAGTCCTAAAAAACAACAAAAATCAGTCAAAAATTCAGTCTTTTTCCACTCCCAACAAGTGGTTATAGCAACCCCTGGAAAGAAGCATTGGGATGTAGTGAAAGGTATTATGAGATACCTCAAAGGCACAAAGGAATTGTGCATTTGCTTTGGGAAGCAGAAGGCATCTGTTGTTAGCTTTATGGATGCAGACTATGCTGGTCATGCGGATTGCAGGAAGTCCACTTCTGGGTATGCGTTTACTTTCATAGGAGGAGCAGTCTCTTGGATTTCTAGGCTACAAAAGTGTGTTGCATTGTCTATGATGATAGAGGAAGAGTATGTGGCTGCCACTAAGGCATGCAATGGGGCTTTATGGCTTTCACGTCTAGTGGGAGAGCTTGGCATCATAGAGTTACGTATTCTCCATTGTGATAGTCAAAGTGGTATCATGCTAGCACAGAATACTGTCTTTCATGCAAAGACAAAGCACATATAGGTGAAGTACCACTTCATTAGAGATGTACTTGACAACAAGAGCATTGAGCTTGTCAAAGTACAAACAAATGATAATCCTATAGACCTTCTCACGAAGGGTCTTCTAGTAGAGTGGATATATCTATCTAAAAACCTAAACTGGTACACTCGTCATTGTACCTACAAACGTGCTCACTCTCTGCTCCACCCTCTCTTACTCTCTCTGTCTCTCCACGACTAAGGAACACCTACTATCTTGATCTTTGTGCCTGACCCATCACTATAGGATCAAGTGGGAAAAGAACAAATGAGTGGTGGGAGGTGGTTCTGAGGGACTAGAAGAACAAGGCCACCTCATCAGGATAAGCAGGAGGGCTCTTTGAAGCAATAGGCAAAGACTTACCAATCAATGTGCAAGGGATGAAGGGGCTATCAGTGGTGATTTTCAGGATCTCAAGGGAGAGCAATACTTCTTTAGGCAATATCCTTTAATTAAGAAGTGATCTTCTAAAGCATCAATAGCTTGTATCTGAACATAGCCGTCAGGGTTGATAGCAAGTACCTTGTCAAGGCCCATCCAATGTTGTTAGAGATTTCTTGGAAACTTGCCAAATCTTGAGTCATAGCCTAAGACTAAGTTACCTTCCTTAAGTTCCCTATGCTTGATGAAGCTATCGTGATAGGCTTGTCCTTGCGCATGTATGGATTCCATACACTTAGGGCCATCCTACAAGTCTTGTCCAAATATTCCAAGTGTAAAAGAAGGTGTTGCAAGGACTCATCATCACCTAGGCATTCTTTGATAGCCATGCACAAAGAGGGTAGCTCTACCTTAACAGGAAACATGGCTTCTGTATACACCAATTGGAAAGGGGTCTATCTTGCAGCAGCCTTGTGGGAGGTTTTGTATTCCGAGAGAGCCTTTATAAGTTGATCGTCCCAAACATGGTGATGTGTAGCAATCGTCCTTGTTAGGATCGAGTAGAGGATGCAATTGGTAGCTTTGACTTGGCTGTTGGCTCTGGGGTAGCAAGGCATGGACTTGTTATGACAAATCTTGTATAGATCTATCAATTCTTCCATAATCTTGTTGAGGAAATGAGTATCTATATCACTTAATAGCTCTAGGGGACTACTAAAATAGGTAATTATGTTCTCATATAGAAAGAGGGCC
The DNA here is from genome assembly GCF_053477565.2 of Lygodium microphyllum. Classification (NCBI taxonomy): domain Eukaryota; kingdom Viridiplantae; phylum Streptophyta; class Polypodiopsida; order Schizaeales; family Lygodiaceae; genus Lygodium; species Lygodium microphyllum. The sequence continues at coordinate 144,857,128 of NC_141135.1, read as the reverse complement.
ATACTGTAGCCATCATCCCTCTTGAGGGCCTTGGCTTCAAATCACTTTTTCACATAGTCTGTATCAGATAAAAATGTATATGTTCTCTTCCCTCTGGTTGGTAGATCAATGGGGTCAAAGAGGTCAATTTTCCATTTCTTGAATGAGTTTGGGCTGTAGGGGCATAACACTAGTTTTGGTAGGCTTCCCATCCACCATTGACAAGCATCACAATGTTTACATTACTCATGGGCATCCACCTTGTGGAGGGTCGACCACCAATATCCTACGAGTAGAGCCTTTTTGGCTATGGCTTCTCTTGCAAAGTGTCCTCCACAAGGCTCATCATGGCACGCTTTTAAAAATATCCCAATCTCATCTACTACCCCACACATCTGCACATTACTTTATCTTTACATTTCTTGTATAGAGTGCTGCCTAACAGGGTGTAGGGGGCTAATTCCAACAGAAGCTTCTTCTTCTCATGGCTAGAGATACTAGGAGGGTACTATTGAGTAGCCAAGAGGAATCGACTAGGGTTACAGTTTTGACTAGAAAAAGGGAAGCATCATGGAGGTTTGGGTCATTCTACTCCTCTTCGTTGCTCTGAGGAATTCACGACAGATGGTCAATCGAGACATGGGAGCGACCAAGCTTTAGTAACTACTTCAAAGTCAAACTCCTAGAACAAAAGGAGCCATCTCATTATTCTTTCTTTTACATATGATTTGTTCATCAAGAAGGACAGAGCCTCATGGTCCACATAGAATTTGAAATGCATCGACAGTAGGTAGTCTCAAAATTTATCCAAGGCAAACATCATGGCTAGGCATTTGAGCTTCATTATACTGTGTAGTTCCTTTCTCGATAAGTTACTTTTTGGCTTGCATAATAGATAGGTTGATCTAACTTTGAGGAGCCTTTTTGACATAAGACTATACCTAACCCTTCAACAAATGCATCAGTGTGCACATGGAATCCCTTCATCCAATCAAGAGGTTACAAGGTGGGTGCTTTAATTAGACACTACTTCAGAGTGTTGAACGCTTCATCACAATCAATAGTCCACATAAATTCTACATCTTTCCTTAGGAGCTTATGCAAGGGGTATGCCTTTGTCGCAAAGTGTGCAATGAACTATATGTAATAGCCCACATGGCCAAGGAATCCCCTCAACTATTTGAGGTTGGTTGGTGCTATTAAAGTTGCAATCTTCTTGATCTTGGTGGGGTCTATTGCTATCCCTTGTGCAGAGACAATGTGGCCAAGAATAACTCTTGACGAGACTCCAAAGATGCATTTATTGAGGTTGAGAGAGATTCCATACTCTCAACATTTTTCAAAGCATTGCTCCTCCATGTGTCCCTAGCACTCACAAATTAGGCTATAGACACAGAAGTCATCTAGGTACACCTCAATAAAATCATGCATATGGTTTTATGGCCATCATCACTTATTAGAAGGTAGCAGAAGTATTACTAAGCCCAAATGACATTACCCTATAACCATGGGTTTCGCATTTTGTTGTGAAGGTTGTTTTGGATTTATCTTCTTCCGCAATCTGAACTTGGTTGTATCTATTAAATCCATCCAAGAGAGAATAAAGCTCATGGCCTACCAATGTGTCTAACAGTTGGTCTATGAAAGGGATAGGAAAATGATCATTCTTAGTCTTGGAGTTTATCTTTCAAAAGTCCACACATATTTGCAACTTTTCATTCTTCTTGGGTATTACCACAATGGGAAAAACCCATTTACTATTGGCCACTAGTTATATAAACTCAACTTCAAGGAGCTTCTACAATTTAGCTTTCACTAGGGTTGAGTAATTTGGAATCATGTGCATGTGCCTTTGCCTCACATGCTTGGCATCAGGCTCTAGGTCTATGTGACGTTGAGACACCATGGGATAAATTCCCTTTAGATATTTGTAGAACCATGCAAACACATCCAAGTTCTCCTTCAAAAGGTCATGCAAGACCAACAACTCCTCTTTTGGAAGACTAATACCCACCTTCAGGTGACATTCTGTACCATCAACATCCACAAATGGTAATTTATTTTCACCTTCCACTTTGCGGATGAAGGTCCCATGGACTGCTTCTTGGTATAGATCCAGGTATAGATCCGACTCCTTTAAGGGAGGGGTCACCTCTTCTGATGCTCCACTGGAATCGATATCCTCTTTCAATGAGGACTCATCTTGCTCCTTGGGATGTTTAAAGGGTATCATGGCTATTTTTGATTTGAAGGGAGGGTTATTTATCTCTTGACTTGAGAACTCATCCTCTGAGGATGTTTAAAGGGTATTAGGGCTATTTTTTATTTGAAGGGAGGGTTATTTATCTCTTGACTTGAGAACTCATCCTCTAAGGATGCCTCTAGGAACACCACACAACAAGATCCCTCAGAGTTCTACTTGGGCTGTAGGACTGGTAGTTGCTAGTAAGGTTCATCGTCATCATCCTCTCTTAAAAAAGGTAACGTCGAGCAACAATAGCCACTACTGAAGGAAGGCTTATTATATTTAATCCATTTCTTATGGATATTTAAATATAATTCAACTCATAAGCTAGTCCAAAGAATACCATAGTCATTTTGTCTAACAGCATGGGATCTTCAACTTCTGTAGCATATGGGACTTCCTCCTCATTTATATCCTCTTCAGGCTAGATGGATCCTTCCAATTCACTTTTATAATCTTCTTTTGTAATGTCATCATCATCCTCTTCATACTCTATTTTGTCCTCTATAGGGGCTCTGTAAGAGAATAACATATTCTCTATTATATCCTCTACCTCTGCTTTTGCATCCTCTGTCTTTGTCTCTGGCTCTGCTTTTGTCTCTATATCTGCACTATAGCCATGTAACAGGGAGAATAGTATATCCATGTCTCTATTTCACTGTCAAAGGTGACTTCCAAAGTTATTCTAAGTCCAGGTAAGAGGTATTCACCCATTGACAAAAACTTTTCTTTTTTCGAGAGTTGGCTTATAATGCCCACTGTCAGGGACTATGCCTTTGTTTTATTGGGAAAGAATTGTTTTGACAGCTTCTTCATCTCCCGATGTACCATTTGTTACTTTCTTGGAAGAGTCTGTTAAGACTTCAATGGAAGTGGATCTATTAACTTTGTGCAAGCCATACAACTTTAGCATCACTTTGTTGGGTCCTCTATCTAGGGTTAGGGTTCCATTGAACCAATCCGTCTGTGCCCTTGCTTCAAAAAGCCATGGTCTTCCCAATAGAAAAGGATTTGAGGTCCCATAGGAATTAGGTTTTACCACAAAATAGGTCAGGTCAGCCAATAGTCTCTTCATGCAAGGGTTGTCTTCACATATGGGAAAATGTCTAAAGGCTTAATTCTGCTTTGGTCTGCCAATTTGATAAGCCACAATGTAGGCTACATACCTTACAAGCCTAGATCCTTCATTGTCACATTTGTCATTATGTTAATTGATGAACCTCTATCAACCAATGTGTCTGCAATAAAGCATCATTCAATCCACATGCCAATCTCTGGGGTACTAGGATCCAAGAAGGTGTTAGCCACATCCACTTCTTTCATAGGCTCCGGGCTTTGTTGGACTTAGGGACAATTGTGGAGCAAATCTTAGGCCTTGTCTTCTTGTCAATATACTTTTGAATTTCTTTTGATAGTTGGGAGACAAGATGGAATGTTAGGTTTGGTTTGAAGGTGTCTAGGTCTTTCGAAGTCATATTTTTTAATAGGATCCACGGGCTTCTCCAATTGGCTAGGAAATGGAGCAACCCCCACTTTTATCTTTCCTCTTTCTTCTAGCCGTGGTAACATCTACACTTTTTCTATTACTGGAGGTACTTCTACATCCTCTATCTTCTTGGACCTCTGATCTTGTCTCTATAGCTATCTTGTATCCTTCTATACTATGGGATGGCTTTGAGACATCTTTGTACTGTAATGTTCTCCTCTGTATTGTTTTATTTCTCCTTTGGAAGATTAAACTTCATTGTTTTGGCAAAGGGAATGTTCTCTTTTGGAATTGTGGATTCTCTTTTCTTGGCACTTGTTAGTGCAACTTCCAATTCCACCAAGTTAGAGGCAAGTTCTTGGGTCTTCTCTTGGGTATCAATGGTAGCTTTTACAGGAGCCAGACTAGGACAGTCTTTCATAGTGTGGCCTTCTCCTTTTACATCAATTGCATAAGGGTTTGTAGTCCATGGTCCTTCTAGAGTTTAGACAATTTGGTGAGATGTGTCCCTTTTCTTTGCATCTATAGCACCACTTTTGATCTCTGGCCATCGCTAAATTGTCGTCCTCTATCAATCTTAGAGGGAAACCTCCTTGGACCAAAATTAGGCCCGAACTCTTTAGGCTTTGGTCCGATATCTTGGGTAGTGACCTTGGATTCCAACAAGTTGAATCTTGCTTCTTCATCTTTCTTCCTTCTTTCATACATCTCCTTCAAGGAGAAAATATTCTCTATATGATCCTTCCTTAAATAGTACAAACAGAAGGCTCCAAGAATGCCTAGTTTTCAGATATATCCAGTGGCTAGATGTCGCACTTGATGGCACTTTCTACACCATTTACATTTCTTCCATCTCTTGTAGGACTGGCCAAATATGTTGGCAGTATTCATCTTCAACATCTAAAATTATTTTGTGATCACATCCATAAAATCCTTCTTAATGCTTGCAATTGAATTGGATAAGTACTTCAAATTTTCTCCTCCTAGAGAGTACTCGCAGTAGGTTTTTGGGAAGCTTATGTAATCACTACATAGATTGGTTGAGTTAATCTAGAGGGTCTTATATTTTGATTCTTATTCAAAGCTCCTATTGAGACTAAGGGTTTTTGGTTCCAATTCGTAGGGTTCCACTATTGTTTTTGAGTTGCCATTTGGGAAACTATTTGAGACCACTGTTATTGTGGTTGAACCATCATTTGAGGTACTACCATCTGTGGCCATCCATCTTCGGGACCATCGTGGATTTGGTGCATTGTATTGCATCAATATTTGCATCTGAGGGTAGAGATAGAGAACAATCCTTAGGACTACATTTGGTGGATATACCATTCCTGGTGTGGGAGGAAGTAAGACTTGTCTTCATGAGGTCATCGATAGCCTTGCTTCAACTTCATCATATAGTCTTGCACTTTCACTGTAGCTTGTAGGTTGATTGGTCTTCTTAATTCCACAAACTAAAGAATGTCCGGTTGTAGGCCTCTAATAAATAATCCCTTCTAGATGCCTTCATCTAATTGATAGTTGGTCTATCTCTTTAGTATGGATTTCATTTTAGACATACATGCTTCCACCCATTCACCTGGAGCCCCAAGAGGAACACCAAGGAAAAGGGAATTCTCTTGCAAGAAAATCTATCTTGTAACATCAACAAGCTTTTATTTCATTATTTTGATCATCAAAACAAAGAAAACATCAATTCTTCACGCAACATCATAGTAGATATCTCCCACGGATTTGATAGAATCAACCATAATCTTCAACATCTTCAATGTCTTCATAATTCTCTCTCTCAATCTCTCATACAGTTACATTGTTTCGATGGAATTGACTATCTCTGGCTCTCTCTCTCTCTCTCTCTCTCCATCAATAGTTCATCATCTCCTCACTACAATACTCCCATAACAACTCTCAATAATTCTTCTTAGGTCATGGATGCACCTCCCAAGAGGTATCTCTGATATGAAGAGTCACCAGAGCCACTACAATGTCTTTTCACAGCTCACTATTGTCACTGTCACTTAGTCTTCTCTTCAGTCTTCAGCAGCTGCTTCTTCCACTTTTTTTAGCTCTTTTGGACTTAGATTCATCCTTTCCAAAGGTTAGAAAACTTTTCCAAAATCACATATACATTCTACAGAGCACTTACAAAAGGTCTACAGAACAGTTACAGTACAGTACCAGAGCAGCTACAGTACAGAGACAGAGTAGAGACAAAGGCTCTACAGAGGGTTACAGAAGGTCATCAGAACCTCATAACTCATACTCAAATCATTCCATACTATCAAAAACTATTCAATAAGCTTTCAAAAGATCTCAATCTTCATCAATCATCAATCCATGCTTCATACAAAAGACAATCAGAACAAAACAGAAGCTATACAAAACCTCACAGAACATCATAGAGCTTCATATCTCCACTAAGAATCATCATGAACTTCCAAAACATAATCAATATCATCCAAAACACTCTCAAATACTTCCATTAACAACCATACATCACTCTAAATCCATCAAAAATCAATCATTCAGACCTCAAAAATAACAAAAATCAGTCAAAATTTCAGTCTTTTTCCACTCTCAACATCACCAGAGGAGTGACTTAAGTTCATGAACTCCTCTCACATCCGGTCTTCAAAACCTTCACACCTGAATTTAGTGAGGAAGGTCAACTTTAGGTCATCCCATGTGTCAAAAGTTCATATTTCTTGTCTCTCATACCACTAAAATACCACACTTTTGATGGCAAGGAATATTGCCAACCAATGCTCAGGGGTTCTGGCATTGTTGACCACACATGCTACCATAAACTCCGTTACATGAAGATCAGGATCTTCATTGTACTCTCCCTTAAAGATGGGCAATGGGACTACATGAAGATTAGGATCTTCATTATACTCTCCCTTAAAGATGGGCAATGGAACTACATTTTTTGGCCTATCGTCAATATTTCTAGGATGGATCTAGCTAGGAAGGGAGCCTTGAGTCGCCATGGGGACTTCTATAAAGAGTGCTGCTAAGGTGTCAAGGGAGGCTTTTTCTACTAGCTTGTTCTTGGCTTTTATTTTTTCATTCTCTCTTCTCACATACTTCTAGACTCGTTCTAGTATTTGCCTCTTGATTGTGTCTTTCATCAGGGAATTAGCTCCACCCAGTTTGTCTGTACTCAACAGAATATAATCAAAGGGCTTCAAGTATCTCTAGAGGAATCTCTTGCCAACATTTATTCTACTTCCTTATTTTCAATGTCTTTGAATTCAACTTTTATTTCACCTACAAAGAGGAAGATATTCAATTTTGAAGGTATCAAAACTCATTCTTCTGAGGATCGCCATAGTGCCATTCTCTTGATACCACCAACTTTAGAGGGTTTCAATAGCATAGGTTGTGAATAACACTTTGTCTAATAGCTTCTAGTGGGTTGTTAATTGGACAAACAAAAGATTGTAAGTGCACCAAGCATCCCACATATCTTGTTGTTGAGTATCTATGAACATATTCCAACTCTTTTCCTTCTTGTTCTTGTGAACTTCAACTTACAATGACTCCTGAAGCTTCTTCACAATCTTCCACTTGATGTTGTCTAGAAATTCCTCAATGAAGGCTAAATCTCTCATGGATGGTTATTCTCTCTGTTTCTACTTTTCTTTTCAATTTTTTGAAAAACAATTAGCTATTGTGATACAACTTTTTGTAGCTTCAAAGGATAGTGGAAGCAGTTTGTTGTCACATAGAGCCCGCATCAAGATAGTGACATGCTTTGTCATTGAGGGATGCAATTCTTATAGAAAGTGGCTTTGGCAATGAAGATCTCCAATTCTTCAAGAGATGCAAGGATTCTCCAATCTTCCATTGCTTTTCTTCCTCTTCAATAATACCACTTCTTCCATTTTTAGCCTCTATTGATGCTTGTTAATGGCAGTTTTCCCCGGCTACGTATAAAAAATATGGAACCCCAAGAGGAACACTAAGAAAACAGGGAATCTACTGCAATAAAATCTATCATGTATCATCAACAAGTATACTTTTCATAATTGAATCAACCACAAGAAAAAAAACAACACCAATCTTCTCAAATCTTCACATAGCATCATATAACAATTCTCCCATGGATTTATCACAACAAAACTTCAATACATTCTTCATATTCTTCATCCAAAAAATAAGAGAACACAAAGGAATGCTCTAGTTTGAATGGAATTCATCACGTAGTATTCATCTTCAATAACTTCATAGTCTTCATAATCTCTCACTCATAGATACATTATTTTGTATAAAAATTGGCTATCCCTCACTCACTATCTATCTCACACATGCTCTCTCTGAATAATACATTGGAATAGTAAAGAATAATAATCCATAACCCCTCTTTATTCACGGAATATCTCTCCCAAGAGGTATGTTTGACATAAAAGGTCACCAATGCCACTACAATTTCCTTTTGCAACTCAACAATGTCACTATCATTTCAGTCTTCTCACTTGAGTTTTAAGCAGCTACTTCTTCCACTTCTTTGAGCTATTGTGAACTTGTATTGATCTCTTTGAAATACTAGGAAACTTTCCCAAGCTACACATCCATCCCATAGAACACTTACACAGGCATATAGAGCAAAAACAAAGGCTCTACAGATGGTCAATAGAAGGTTAACAAAAAGACATCATAAAAAATTTAGCTCAACTAAAACCATTCATAACCATCAATAATCATTCAATAAGCTTCCAAAAACTTTCAAACCCCATGAGTCATCATTCCATCCTATCATATAGAAAGAAAACATAACAAAATAGATGCTCAATAGAATCAATCATCAGGCACTCAACAGAACCTTTCAGCACATCATATCTCCACTGAAAAATATCACGAGCTTCTCAAACCTATTTAATCTTATCCAAAACTCTCTCAAACACTTCAAAACCAATCAATTGTCATTCAAATAATACAAAATTTAGATAAAAATCCAACAAAAAACAACCAAAAAAATAGTCATATTAACCCTCAACACAAGGTTGAAAAGTAACCACAATTTTGTCTTCTCCAAACTCTCTAATTCCATTTTGTCTAGGCTACACTAAAATTGGTCTCAATAAAGGTCACAACTTGGTAAAATGGCATCCCAACCTTCATTTATTCCACAATCTTGTCAGTAACCTCCAAAATTATCATGGTTAGGAATGGTGAAGTCTATCTAGTCACAATTGTGATGCGACCAAACTATGTGACCAAGATCTAATTGTTGTTCCCTATCTTTAATGACAGCAACTAGATATTGACATGAAAATGACTCTATAATGGGATCAAAATATAAGTTTTGATATCAATGTAAGAGAGCCAATTTCTCATAACCAAGAAAATACAAAATAGACTCAAGAATTTATGGAAGCCATAATCAAGATAACCATAGCCAATGATCTCATTAATATGCTAGAGTAATACATAAAGAGAAATGGTAATAGCAACAAGGAACTGACCCCTTGCAATGGTGGAGCAAGGTACTCACCCCTTAGCTATGGTGGGAGGTCCAAATAGGAAGCCTCAAGAATAAGATTTGATTAATATGCTAGAGTTCCCCTTCTCTACCACTAGGTCCTATGCTTCATTATAGAAAAACAATTTTTTTCTTGATAGTGCTACACATCTATGGTGGCACAAGCACAATGTATTCCTACTTTAAAAAAGGGATGAAAATGTAAGAATGGTATTTGTTAAGGTAATCTTGTTCTAAAAAGCAATGATTGTTAATGTACATGGATTTTTTATTGAATGAATTATCAAAGAAGCATTATCACAAGACTATCATGGAATAATGTTAGTTTTTAACCCATACCAAAGTTCAAATATTCATATGGTCTTGTTAGTCTTACACATTCTATGAAAGAAAGATGAATTCCCAAGAAGTCAAGTAACGCATCATTGTATCCCAAAGTAAAAGAGACACAGGCTCTCTTAAAGCAACATGCATGATGACTAGCCAAGTACCAACCATAAACATGCACAACATACACATGGATTCTCTCAAATCCCCAAAGACGATGAGTAGAAAAGTATGAAAAACCATGGATACTTGATGGTTAGTGAATAGATTATGCACTAAGGGCATGTCTTACATGTGGTTGTGTGCTTAGCACATTATATTCTAGCCAATGACTACAAATGAAAAAAAGGCTATTAAAACGTCACTATATATGTTAAACTATGAAACCATGATATAGGGTTTCCTTGAAAGTAACTTTTGTCTTTCTAAAGGGATAAAAGGGTGCCTTAACTTCAAATCATCATTTATTACCACACAGGGCATTGTATCTAGACCTTTGCATAAGCAAGCTACTAATAACTCCAACAACAAAACCAAACAAATAGGAAATATATTTGAGAATCCAATCTTGTTGTGAAACCAATGATGGTTAAACATGCATGGATGTTTGAGAGAATGAATGATTGAA